>NC_079882.1:13042500-13350000 GCF_029227915.1 Hydractinia symbiolongicarpus | reverse complement strand
AAATCATAAGAGCAGCCGTATCCTGTTGAAAAAAAGTTCAACCTCAAAAAATAGACAATTTTAAAATGCGTTTAAAACTATAATAAATGAGTAAAGAGTAAATTGTGGATTCTCTATGGGAATCTGCCCGCTTAGTATCGTACACTATACTGCTAGCACTAGGGGCAAAAAAGATGCTAGGATTTTCTAGACCAGCAGCCAAGATGGATCTGGAAGACGGTCTGAAGCTTGGTGGATATATGACAGGGGCGATATTGTTTGATGACTAGACTATAAAACAAGGATGGTATAAACGTTTCATAATGCCCCCTAAATAAATAGACTTGCTTAGCGAAATTTGTGTTTGTCATGTAGGCAAACACAAAACAACATGGAAGAGACCAAGAAATGCATAACATGTAAACAACCTTCATCTTTAGACAACTTCAGGGTAAACAAACGTAATGGACAACGGATAAAATGTTGCATCAAATGTCTGAACGGAGCCAAAGCGTTAAGAGAATGCACCAGGTGCCCTCACAATAAGCAATTGCAAAGAATAAGATAGTATTTGCGAGCATCAAAAAGAGAGATCTCTATGTAAACCCTGTGGTGGAAGTCAAATATACCCTCATAATAAGCAAAGATTATACTGCAGGGAATGCGGAGGTGGAAGCATCTGCGATTATCAGGGGGAGAGATCTAAGTGTCCCATTTGCAACCCTGCTGGACATCTCGCTTCTGTTGTCTTCTGCAGAATATCTGGGATGTGACATGAGCAAGTTTTGAGCTCATATTGAAACACAATTCACGGGAAGCATGTCTTGGGAAAATTACGGTAAGTGGCATATTGACCATAAAATATCTCTCAAGTACCGAGAAAATGGACAGGCTCCATCAATCATGGAAGTAGCGAGAAGGCTCCACTATACCAATACCCAACCTATGTGGGCATCAGAGAACATCTCAAAAAGCAACTGTTACGTCTCAAAATAAATGGCAACTATCGGTGTTCTTGTAGCAGGATTTGAAGGATCTTGATGAAAGTATGCGGGAGTACTATATCGCCACGATCGATAATAGCTTCTAGTAGCTCGTGCTTAGGAAAACTTGTCTTGTGCTTAGGGAGTATTGCCTCGTGTTTAGGAAGTATTGCCTCGTGCTTAGGGATCATGTGGCTCGCCTGTTTGCTTGAGGTCTCAACAGGCTTCTTCACCTTATTCAGGTCAACTTGAAATTCAACGTTAACTGTTGGTACAACCAAGACATTGTTATTATACCCTTGTCTGATAGCAACATATAAACGCTGGGCATAACAGTAAAATTGACTGGGGTTCTAGCATATTGGAGCACCATTTGGAATTGTGTTACGCCTTTTCCTACATTCTCTCCCCGCAGTACCACACTTTCAAATTTTTGTAGTAGAATTTGTCTTGCTGTATAGTTAACTGCACCAGACCCTAGCAAGAATGATTTTGCTTCCGTCTGTGATCCAAGTATCAAGACCACATATATCCGAACACTTTCAGATAATTTTGTCAAACCTTCTGATGTAAGACCCTGGCTTGTTGGCATGATAAACTTTGTGTAATCCCCATCAACTTGGGGTCACCATTCACCATTGGTTAGTGAAGCACCTACTGCTTTAAATTTATAAAGACCCTGGGGATTTGCATCGTATTCACGACATACTTAAGAGAATCCAGATATTGAATAAGGATATTGACTAAACCCATCTTTAAAAGGCATGGGCACTTTCATTCTTCCTAATATACGATGCATGTGATATACATGAAATTTAAAGATAAAGTTGACTATGGGTGAAGATCCTGTCATATATTTAGCAGATATGCCTAATGCTGTCGTTGAGCAATGAACTGCAAAATTAACCTGGATGTTCCAGTAATCCAATGCTTGCCCATCCCAGCCAACTCGAACGGGATCGGTAAGGTAAGTCGTTGGAACTTTGATGGGATACTTGTTAAACTCTGGGAATACTACAGGGATATGCGATTCTGTTGAAACATACAGATCCTGATGCTCAAGATTCGTGATACCCAGAGGCCATTCTCCCCTGTTTGATTTGTATTTTGCTTTGGGGTTATACAAGTAAATATTCATGAAACATGGAACAATTGTATATCACAGATAGCGACAGATTTTTGACGATGACCTCGGGCAGTGCTCTAAAATCAATCAGCATTCGAGGCGCCTGGTTTAATCTTTGTAATGATAATGATTTCACGATCCGGAAGGCAGAATCTAATCAGCTGGTTAACCTGATCAGGATCATGAAAGGTTTGTACAAAATCGAGGATCTGTCAGCTATTATCAGCAAACAGGTTAATGGAAAGGTAGAGATATTTGTATTGAATAATGGGGACTGCCGACTTCATGGAAATGATGGATTTAAAGTTGTTATTAATCCATCACTTCAAAAACTCATTGATGGTAAGAATTATACTAAAGGCGACTATGATGTATACTATATGACCAATGTTTATCAGATATTAAGTCTTATATGCCCTCAGTTAGATGAGGATGATGCTTGTTTAATGGTAAAAAAACAAAAATTCTTGCTTTACTGCCCACCAAAGAGTTTGATAATTGGGGAGATATGCTCACTTCGATTTCGAGACTCCAATCTACTTTCCATTGAAAGGGTCGACAGATAGACTCGAGTTCATGCTGACCAGGCAAAAAATTTAACCAAAATATTTGTGATAGTATAACCATTACATATCATTATTTGCCATAGTCAACCTCGTATCCTACCACTTCACAACTATCAACATCGATCAGTAAGTCTTCATTATGTACTATATGTCGCAATTTTTTAGTAAGTTGGTGGACAGATTTTTCTTGTATGCGATTTCAACGCAAGGTTTGCAATAAGGACCATCCGGATTGCTTCAACAAGATCTTCCTTATTCAGTGTAGAATAAGTAGGAATTTTCATTAATTTGGCTTCTTTTCGAAGTGCTTTCATTTATTTTCATATAGTTGTTATCAACTATATAATTACTCAGTAAAACTATCGTCATCGAGCGCCATACCTTTCAACCTCCTTATATTTACACTTTTCCAAGCAGGCTTGCACGTAATAGTTGCGGCCCTGTCGATAGATGCTTCCTATTTTGATTATTGCCGTACATTCACAAGATTCTTGTGGTATCTTTTTTTATAAAAGTTAGTTCTAATTTTACCGTCCCACTACTTCCGTTTAGGGTTTCTATCCCGGTCTTTCTTTACACTTATATTGGTGAAACCATGCCCTTCCAAATCCTCCACTTTTTTCATTATCTCATCATATTTTTCTAACCACTCAGGATAGTCACCAAGATCAAACGACATACTGAACGCGGAAGTCTCGCTGTATTGAGAGACTCCCTGGGAGTAGATATTTTTAGGGTTTTTTATCAATAACGGTGATAACTCGTCTTGGTTATATCCAATCACGAATCTTTCATCCTTGCCTTTGTTTGCAGGTATAGAATCACTTAGGACTAGGTTTTCAATTTTAACATCTTCGATATTTAGTGGTGTTAAATTACTCTAAAATGTTTTTGATTTAACAATTTTGTCTCCACATTTCAACATGCTCTTTTATTTATATTAAAAAAATTATCAATAAATTTTTATTTTTTGCCCAAACATCTACAACTCCCACTATTGGATATGGTGTATTCATGATAACAAGGCCAACATAAAATTTTACCTTTCACCACAAGTTTCCTCCCACATTTGCACCTATCATACTCATCAAGTAGAAATTCACAATCATTGCTTGTTCTTTCATCGTTTTATCAATCTTCTCTTCTTCACCAACCTCGGCCTTTTTTTCTTCTTTTTCTATTACGAGGCCCGCGATCATAATTGGCATATAGAGCCCAACACAGACAACAACACTACTAAAAAATAATTCCACCATATCTTTAATAATTTTGGCATTCATTTAATATATACAAATTTATTTATCAATTTTTGAATTGGGGTATTTCCCTGATTCAATCACCTTTATTCACATAATTTTGAAATCACTTGCTGATCATCCTCTGAGATACACCAATCCCATTATCAAAGAAGCAGCTCTTTCTAAATTCTACTCTTCTCTGCTTTCTGCTGCCGATAGACATTGAGATTCAGATTCAACCACAACCTTCCTACACATATCTTCCGTAACAAACCAGTCTGGGATCCACTCCGGAACATAATGGAGTATATGGGGCTCATATTTAACTGCTTTATTACACTGTCTTGGGTCTTGAATCGATCTGGAACACACACGAGTGCCAGTGGCTTATCCTCGACTGCTCTGGTGCACATTTCCTGAGTGCTGAATCGATCCAGAACATACGTGAGCGCCAGGGGATTATCCATAACGGCTCTGGTGCACATGTCATGAGATGATCTGGGACGTACTCGATCAACCAGGAATCCTCCATAACAGCATTACTACACATTTCCCAGGTCTTGAGATATTCCGGAATATACTTGAGCACCAGGGGATTATCCATAACAGCAATATTACACATCTCTTGGGTTTTGAAACAATTCAGAACATTTATCAACCAACTCATGTTTCCTTTATTATATACAGATTTTAGAAAAAAAATTTTTTTTTAAAATGAACAAAACATTTAAAAAAAACTTTACTCCACTTGTGCATGATGTCGTCAGATACTGTCAGATTCTGTTAGATGCTGTCGTCGTAGTTTATACGATTCTGTAGGATTTATCAGATTCTGTTGGATGCCATTGTATTTGTTAGATTTTTTGCACATGCGCAGATGGTGTGTCGGGGGATCTCTAGAGAAGCGGGGTTTTTACACAAAACATATACCGCATTTTCCGGTATATAACCCACACATCGTATAACCCGCAGTTCAGCTTTTTTAGGGACTTATGAACTAGATACTACCAGATAGCCCGCACCTTCGTATGACCCGCATAAAATTTCAATCAATGTGTTTTACTAACCCGCACCTTTGCATAACCCGCATCATGTTAAGAAAAAATTCCTAATCATTTTATAATCATGTGCGTGCGTTCTGTTTTTTCATGCTGGAGACAAGTGGGGATGTTTAAACTTGTGAACCCCAAAAATGAGAACCAAGTGGCTGAACTAGCGACTGTCTTATTCTTAACTTCCTTGTCTCCGATTAGCGAAATAATAATGAATTAAAATTAATTTGACAAGTCGATCTTCTGTTAATGCCGGCAGTACCAAATTGGACAATGCTGTTTTCTTTTAATTTGTAAACATTAATTTCAGCCAATAAAAACTCTTCCTGCGATTGAACAAACAAACAAATAAAAAACCATTCTATCAGGTTATAAAACTAAAGTAAAATCTCTGTTTTTTTATGTATATTTAAGTTTTTTTGGCATAAAAATAAACAACATAATAATTATGCCCTATAAATATTACTTATGTAACAGCGATGTACGGAACATTCTTTTCTAATGTTTATAGAATTTTGTTATCTATTTTTATCTCAGCAATCACAGTGTGCATGATAAAATGAATGGCGGCAATAAGGAGGAGATAGTTGCGTGTGTCTAATTAACTGAATTTTATATTTATTTTTCATATTTTTAGTGGCCACCTGTTGCTCGAAGGTAGCAAAGATAAAAAAAGAAAATTATTATCTATACTTTAATTTTAACATTTTTCAAAATTTTTAACAGGAATTAATAATTAAGTCCTGGGCACCAGGTTGTGAAATACGTGTCAATTGAACCTGAAAATGATACCTGCTATATTGCTCTATTACCAGAAACAAATCCTTTCAATGTGCTCCATGTGATTGCAAAGATATAAATAGATTAGAATTACATTCAACACAAAAGAAAAATGATCTCCAGAATTGTGTTTCAGAGAGAGCTCGTAATAATAACAATGGCAGGCAATAGAAAGTTAAAGAAAGCAATTTCACTGTGTAAAAAAAATTAAATCACTTAGTTGAAGTAAGATTACGTAGATATAGAATCGCGCATGCAGTTATATTAATGTACGCATTTTATCCCGTGGGTACTACTTTCTTCATTGAATGTATAAACTTTAAATTTCACAATAAATGACGGAAAATATAAAACTTATCACATAACCCGCACCACAATATAACCCACGCCAACGATGGAAGTCGTAAAAATCAACTTATAACCCGCGGGTTATATACCGGAAAATATGGTACACGAGTTTAGGTAGTAAAGCCGGGGATGTCAGAGAATCTCTAGAGAAGCGGGAGGTTTACACTTGAACCCCAAAATTGTTTATTGAACCATCCCCGTCATCTACTGGAAATGCTTAAATTTAGAAACTTAGGAACTATGATGAGAGTTCAAAAAATTTTTCAGCTTCATTTCATCAAAGTGTTATAAAACCATACTTTACCAAGTTTTAAGTCATTATATTAATTTTTATAGAAGTAATGACTTTTACCTTTAATAGAGAGTACGTTTTTTTAATCCACCAAAATCAAAATTGCCACAAGAACTATAAATTTGAAATTATTTTGTATAATTCTGATAAGTTTATTGCCTTATACTAATATTAAGTCCTACTGTGATGTATCATAGCAGTAAGCTATTTAATATCTGCAGGTATTTAATATAACTGCGTATTTCAAAAATGTGGCACTCGCAAAAATTGGGTTAATCGTCCCCTATTTGTGAAAATCAAAAATGCAATAACTTGAGAATGAGAAGGAGTTTGGACGTGAAAGTTGTTATGGGTTTTTTTTCTCCGTTATTGTTTAATATTTGGTAGCTAACCTTGGTATTTATCACCCGACACTGAATATTTGTCAATCCACAGTGTAGTTTGAAATAAAAATACTGACTGTTAAGCCAGACATATTCAGCACATTATAGTGCCATTAATAAACCTGTTTACCGATACTTTTAAATAGCTATGTCATCATAATACACTTAAAGTGTACCTAGATAAGTTCTCAAAGTAAGAAGCATTAGAAATTTCAGAGAAATCTGTGGCTTGCTAGCTAGATATTTTCACTTTTATCACAACCATTGTAGTGTGTTAGCGAGGGTAGTTCAAAATCATAAAACAAAAACAACTTTCGGTTTATACGGCGGTGATAAGCTACAAAAGGGACATACAGTAGTTGCGGCTATCCTAGCCGGTTGCAAAGTTACAACGCTACATTTGCAAAAGGCTTCATAAGGTCTCTGACTTTTCCATTATCTTAATAAGGAAAATGTATAAAATCGACCCCTTCCTTATGTTTCATGTCCCGTTTACAAAACACTGATTTTTGACTTATAAGTCAAAGTCATTACTCCTTATCTTAATAAGGAGTAATGTATTTCTAAAACAAATTTGATTGTTTTTTATTAATTCTAATTTTGTCTAAATGTTCTTTTTTTTAAAATATAACTTTTTGTCATAAATTTTATCACTCACACTATAACTTTCTTCACAGCCATCAAAAAACGTTTTTAAACTGACTCTCCTACACAGAAGTTGGTTTTATAAAAAAAACTTAAAATAAAATTTGTGAATAAAAATTTGATCATCAAAAATTCTGTTCTTTTTATATACACAACAGATTATTTATTTTAAAAAACTAATAAAAACAACAAACAACATTTATTTACCTTCCAATACCTGAAGTGATTTTTTGACGCTTTTATAAGGAGTTCAACCATTTTTTGTCCTAGGTGATCCCTATTCACACACCCATGAGATGGTGTCGGTTTTTTCATCCATGACATGTGGACTTAAAGTTGCAGGTGCAATGCTATGGCTTCGCGAATAGCAGTTACGTTATTTAGGTCAAGCCAGTGTACTCAAGTATAGCCAATTTTTTGTTAAAGAAATCAGACTAACAACCTCTTTGCACAAGTCACAGATACAGGGATAAAATTAGCTTTTATATTAGACTAGTGTTATGTCCTTAGGTATTCGTCCAATACATATGATCAGGCCTATCAATAAGGGGGGAGGGAATTGCTCTTGCTCACACAACGGTTCACCCAATTCTGGGAAATGAGAAACTAGCTGAGCCATTAATTGCTCCCCCGATTCCAAAAAAATTTTTTCTGGCTGAGCAATATCAATTCATCTCACATGGAAATCAATGTTCTTTTTCTTATTATTTACAGTCAAAAAGAACAAAAAATATATAAAAAAAGATAAATAAAATAAATAAAAAAGACTTTGTGATAAAATGTGCGTTTATAATCTTATTCTATTTATTCAGATTGCTCGCCCAGTTTAAATTATTGTAACCTTGGGGGAGCGATTTATTGCTCTGGTGTTATTTTCTTATTGATAGGCCTGAATGATTCTATACATTATTTCTTTGTATTGATGGGTCCTGGCTGACATCCTGACAGTTCTTTTTTTTATTGCTTTATAACTTGGAAATGAGGTGATGTCGCCAGTTATTTTCTTAATGCAGGGACCAATTGGGACCAAATTGAGTAAGTTTCCCAAACCTGGGTCACAGTTACATATGTATTGGGTATTGCTGCCTTCATCAAAACTTGTTTACCTCCCTAATCAAGTGGATCAATTGCAGGGTACTTTCCCATTAGCTATGTAATCATAACAGTAGCTACCTTTAACATAGGTAGGCAACAATAAGAGAGAATTAAAACGTTTTAGCCAGACCTGAATAAAAACAAAAAGGAAAAGCATATAACATTAGCTAGCTAGCAAGATTCTTTCAAAATAATTAGTATGGGACATGGTAGGTAGCTACAATCATGGTCAAGATAATATGACAAGACAACTTCAGGTAATTGCATAGACTATTGCTATATAAGATTTTACACATCTTAAATTTGTCAACGTTTACAGCATGACCATTTACCACAATCTCAGGGCCTTCGTGAGCACTGCTGTGGACCATTATATTGTATTGTGGCAGAGAATAAGGATGTGCCTACGTGTGCACAAAAATGGCGCCTAACGCTGTGTCTGTATTTGAAAAATAACAAAAAGCTACTTCTGTTTCAATATTTTGACAAAGATTGTAGCTAATGCACCAGCTTATTTCACCTGCATTATGTTTTGAATAAGAAAGCAAGAAAACAGCAAAATTTGTTTTGTCATGTACTAAAGCATAAGTATCTCATGCTACGAATGTACTTCTAATTATTATTATTTGAGAAGAAGGGTTACAGAGGGTAACTGAAGGGTAATTTGTATTACTAGCTTGGTTTTTGCTCAACACTCAATAAGCATGACTTAATAATTTAAAATACTTACTTGCAGTGTCACTTGAATCGAGTATATCATCGGCAAACTAGGTTGGATACTTTCAACAGATCTTGATTTCCATAATGGTACTGGTTCATTTGTTTCTATATCTTTCATGACATCACTAACCTCCTGTGCGAAAGTACAGTCCTTGTTTATTAAAAATAATGATAAAGACAATAATCATATAAGCAAAACCATCATCAATGCAACAGGAACAACAACAACAACAGAAAAAAAGACAACAATTAAGAACAAAAAATATATATTTACTTTAGCAAATCCTTTTTGCAGAAATATTATATGGTTCAAGAGATCTGTAGTTAAATTTTGTTCCAGTCTTTCAATATTAACTGCCACACGTAAGAATCCATGACTTATTGCAGATGAATTCACCACACATGTTTCTTCTTTACTGGAGATCTCCAAATAATGACCATTAATCTTAATCTGTGGCAGATCAATATGTGTTGTCGCTGGTAGTGGTACAACATTACACTAAAAATTAGAAGGAAAAAAAGTTTATCCCAACTGTATGTTTTATGAATTTGAATAAAATCCAAGGTAATGTTGGGATTTTGATGTAGAGTTTAACAAGTAGCTCAAAATTGTTTTAAAATAAAATCTTTAAAAATCCTTTTTTTTAAATTAACCCTATTCAGTCTGAAATTATCCCTAGAAATCTCTGTGAAATTCTGATAATTTGAAAATTATAATAACTTTTGTTAGGTGTATACTTAGAACTTGCAACCTGCAACAAAACTTTATTTTATCAAGAGAAGTCATTCTGTAAATTTTGGACATGTGAATAATCTCTAGCTACATCAGAACCTGCATATGTCGGCCAAGAAATAATATTCCTCACTACTGAAGCACGTCACTTTTGTTTTCGTAGTAATTTTGTTGTGTAGAGCTTCAAATATTCTGCAAAATATTTAATAACACTGACTAACTTGCTACTTACATGATACACAATAGCATTTGCTCCTAATGAGTGTGCAGTGCACTTTATTTAACTGTAAAAGACTATTTATGCCACAAGTACCACGTTTTTTTACATTAAAAACTAAAGAACACAATAATGGAGAAAGAAAAAATGCTCTTCAGGATTGTGTCACAGAGGGAGAATGGAAATTGTGACTTAGTATATAAAGAGAGCTTTGTAATAAGGAGTACTGCGAGTAAAATCTCTATAATAATACGGAGAGTGTGCTGTGTGTCTGTGTATCTGTAACAGGCCAAGTGGATGTCTTTATTTTCCTTTGATGTAGCCGAAAAAGTTATGTCTCAAATGTTAAATTATCTGACGTTACGGCACGGCGTCAATATTACTATTTTAATGTCAATATCTTAATTTAAATTAATGAAGCCATTAATTTGCACCTAAAACTTTGAGGCCAAATAACTTGGAAACAAGGTGGTGACGTTAATGATTTTTACCGCATGGGTAACTAGGGACCACCTAGGACCAACTTGGGTAATTTTGCCAAGCCTGGGTCCCCATTTCGGAATAGACGGGTTGATGACGTCATCCGAATTGAAATGTCGTTTTTTAAAAATTTTATTCTACGTCAGTGGATTTTTCCACAGGCTTTATCAACTACATAAAGCAGTTTTTGTGAAAAAGAAATGAACAGTAGATTCCAAGGTGATCACATGTGCAGTCATATCAAAGCAAGCGTTTTATTCTGTGTGCATTGTTATTTTCCTTGTTGAGTAGTGATCTTAACTCTATTCGGTCCAGGATATTTTGAGCATATTATGACTGGGCGGGAGGGGGCTAATTTCACCAATTTTTTCATTCTTCTTCAGTTTTTGGAGTTATAAATTCAGAAAATCATAAAACTAATTCTTCAGCTGGCAATTGAGGCAAACAGAAGAAATGTTTTGTTATATTAGAGTCATTGAAAAATCCACATTACTTTGTGGACATCACAAATGAAGCTGTTATGCAACCATTTAGAACAGAAACCAACTAAGTGTTAGATCATAATTGTTTTTTATAATAACAGCCATATTTTTTCTGTTCAAAACGGTTGCTCATTAAAAATAGTTATACATTCATACTTTACCAATATAAATAGAATATATTTAACATCAAACAGTTAATTTATCCTAGGTTTTTTACAAAAACATATAATTTAGGTTATTGTTGAAGGTTGTTTATTTCTTGAACGTTTTAGTTTAGTAAGTAAAAAGTAAGAAGATCCTTCTCCCATTAAAGGGCAAAGAAAAAAAATCTCTGAAATGTTGAAATATTATGTTCAGGAAATGTTAAACCTATAATAATATGAACACAAACAGACGGACGGAAAAATATCTTCAATATATTAACTAGGATGTGTCTCTATTTTTTACCTTTGTGTTAAAACAGAGAACATGGCTTTTTAGTTGAAAATAAAACTTTGCTTTTCCATCCATGCTTCCATAACCACTTACTTGGTCAATCTACATAAAAAGAGTGTATGATAATGAAAAATGAACGGCTTGTAAAACGCAGCCCATGGAAATATCATTAAATGGCTTTTCCCAAACAAACCTTGTACTCCACCCGTAGTGAAGGTAACAATGCAGCACTACAAAGTATGCTACTGGATGATATTCTAAAGGTTGCAGAGATATTCACAGATACCAATGACTCTTTTACGCTATCAACTTCAAGAGGAATGTTGTCAAGATGTTCAGGTCTGGCTCTTTATAAATGAAACAATAAAAAACAATTAACCCACTATAATACACATAATACGTCATGTAAAAGTATTGGAAAAAATAGTGGTTGATTTTTTTTTTCTTTCTGAAATCATTTTCATTTCTCAAGTAGCAAAATTGAAAACCTTTCTGAGCGTCTGTAGTCATCAAATTCTAAAAAATGTTTCTGCAATCTATTTGTAAATCTTGAAACAATGGCTCTTAAGGCTCCTGGGTTTTGTGGAATGTCAACAGCAATTGGTCCAATAAAAAGCAAGGATTTTTGTGTTAACTTCTGCATTGGTTGTTGGCTAGTGGTGTGAAGAATATGTGAAGGATAAACTTTACATGTCATCAATGTCCTACAAAACATATATTAAAACTATTGACAATAGCCTGGACTATATTATTACTCAGCGTACTTGACTGGGTCAATAGAATAACACAGCACAAAGTTTCTTTGTGACCTCACAGTTCTTGCATTAAAATTGCATACATTTAATGTAAAATCTATTTATCTGTGAGTCTCTCTATTGTGAAGCCTCATTTGTATCAAGAGATCACAAGAGATTGTTTTTTGCTATATTTTGAGTGATCATTAGTTGTTCAAACTAGCAAAAATAAAAAATTTTATGTGAACATTTAATTTTAAAATTTTTCAACAGCAGTTAAAAATTTAATCCTAAGCATTGGGTGGTAAAATACACATCAATAACACCTGAAGAAGATATACTGCTCTATTACCATAAGCAAACCAATTCTTTTTAAATAACATCCCATAATAAAATAAACAGATATTTGCAAACATCAGACATCACGAAAACAAATTATTTCTCTAAACCCTGCAATCATTTAATTGTAACATAGCATAGACATTTCTTTGTTACTCATGTTACTAATACTATGTAAAACAATATTAACTAAAGCAGATACAAACCTAGATATTTTAAGTGCAGGTGAATGAGGTGGCAAGTGGTTTGAGTTGTCACTGCAAAAAAGCAAAAATAAAAATGTTAATTGATCCTTTGGGAATTTAAACTTGTAGTGTTTTGAAATCTGCTTAACAATGTCACTGAAAATTTAAAGAAATCTGTGTGACGTCTTTGATTGATTTCTGACTGGTAGTGCATGAAAAGAACCCTCTGATCTTTTTAAATGATTATTAAGAAACAGGTTTGAAGCATGATGGGGAGGGGGCGAGGGGGGAGCAACAACAACAACAACAACAACAACAACAACAACAACAACAACAACAGCAACAACAACAACAACAACACAAATAAATTCCTTTACTTTTATACTTTCTCTAACATTTCATTAAAAAACTATCCCTTTTTAACGCTTTATAGGTTCTATGGCAACACTGGTATAGTTGGGTGGAAAATTAATCTAGAATGATTGTAATTAGAATGAAGACGGCTTTAAATAAATGACTTACGTTTTGAATGGCTTGACTGACTCGATCAAACAAATTTTCAGTTTTTCCATATGTACCGAAGAAGAAGATGCGTCTGTAATACCTGAAAGAAACACTTTGTTAATAACTTCATTATAATAATGTAGAAGCTAAGGTTAATATAACAGCAACACTTATTTTAAGGGCGTTATTTACCACCCATAGAACCTTATGTGGCGTGAAAATATTTATGTAAAATAGAGTAAGTAATAATAATAGTATACATTATTACTATTGAAACTCATCACTTTTATTTTTCCTAATTTTAAAAAGTTAATATCTTATCAGTGCTTTTACTTTTTTATTTTTTTTAAATTCGTTAAATGTTTGATTCTCAAGAAAGAAAATATGTCACTGTACTACAGGCCTGGAGGGCTGGAAGGGGCTTTAGACCTTCACACTTGAAGAAAGTAATCTATTCTAATTGATTTAAATATTTCTGCAAGATAAAAAAAGCTTTTTTCGTGCCTTTGTGTCAAATAAAAAAACATGCTATGTGCATGTGGAATGTTCTATATTGATTACAATGATCCATCAAAATACAGTGTAGTTTCTGTACCTTCATCACCCCTTTTTTAGCTAAATAGCAATACACATTTTTTTATTAAACACTTAAATGCTTTTTCTGGAAATTGAAAGCGAAATTATAGAATTTAAAGTAAATGTTAGACAATCTAGAGAGCTTAAATTTAAAAGATTTTCCGGCTTGCCAGCCTAACCCATAATGGGGCCTCTTAGATACTAAAATGTTTTAGCTCCTCCACATTCGATAATAACTCAAAATGCAAAAATTTCATTAATACCCATCTGTTAAGCACTAGTTTTTCACACAGTACACAGCTTTGATATTTTTTTAATCTTCACATTCTAAACTTTGGCCAAGGAAGAAATCAAAACGAAAAAAATATATACCACATAGTATAAGTTTAAAGAATGATGACCAGTTTATCTACCACCAAAAATATATTTTATTTTCCAAGGACATAGCATTTTTGTGTCCATAATGTATGCAATCCCTTGTTTGGTTACTCCTTAGAACGTCTTAGACTTTATCAGTAGGCCTATCAGTAGGTTAAATCAAACATTTTGCTACTGGCTTCACCATGAGATTGATAAGTCGCCTTATAACTCTATGTTTTCATAATGTGCAATCCAAACCTTTTTTTTCATAGACCTAAATTTCTGTTGTATAACAGAAAAGCGCCATTACGGATCATTGGCTATTACACATAATTTTCATAAGTACACTCTTACAAATACATAGGCTGAGTAATTAAAAAATACCCAAACCTGTATTAATTGATGAAGCTTCCTTATTTTTATAATATGTACCATTCATCCTTCTCATTTCAAAATCCAACTGCAATCCACTTATGTTTGCTGTTAATTTAACTTTTTTTAAAACAGCAGTTGCAGTGATAAATAAAGTTGTTGGTACTCGAGCAGGTAAACATTTTTTTGAGGCAGTTTTGCTGTGATCATTGGTCTTTCTTAGAACTGAAAGGAAATCTTCACGTATTACAAAGTAAGCATTTCTAGCTATAATAACATCTCCCTTCAACTTTGATGCAACTAAGATATAAGTTTTTAACCTAAGAGTAGTTGAACAACAAAGTCTTTAATACTATTTTACTGTTTTAATGTCACATCACACAAAATGGACCAAAATACCAAATGTTATCGACGAGTAAACGCAGTTCTAGTGCAAATTTTGACTCTCAGAGTTCTGCGTTAGCATATAGTTTAGGCATTTATAAAAATTACACCATGATAAATTATTTTACATTAACCCTGAGTAGAATAATTTTTTTGACACAGGATAAAGGGAGTGAAAATCCTTGTAAGATTTGTAAAAGAAAACCGAACTTTTTTATGTCAACTTTCATTTAAGGTCCTATTTTTGAGATTGGTAATAGTAGATTGAAAATATCAAAAGTACCTGGTGATGCAAGTATTGGTGACACTGGTTGCTCATTAGGCAACATAGTATATAATTTCATCACATTGAACATATTTCTCCAACACTTTGGCATCTGCAACGCAGGATCAGACACGTCTGCATTATTCCAGTTGTAAACCTCATCTTTGCTGTTGCTTTTACTTGACTTTTCCACAAACTTTTTCTCCTCTTTTACAACATTTAAAGTTTCTGTTATTTGGAGCATTAACCTAACAAGGGCAAAATTTAAATGCTGATGTATCTCGGTCACATCAACAATACACAAGATGTTGGTTGGAGAAAAACAGTTATCAAGGTATGGTAGGAGCAGCTTTTGTTGTGATTGCAGAACAAGTTGTAGTCTTTTCAATTCAAATGCATGTGGATGCTTTTTTTCATTTTTTCCTTCCCCTGATGTCACAAGATAAATTTTAATGCTTTTCATTGAAAAACTTCCCTTTTTCATGATTTCATGTGTATTGAAATATTTATCTTGTTTAATGCCAATAACATCTAATAACGATGCGAAGACTTCAGTTGCTCTTGCCAACTGCATACCACTAGTAGGAACACTAACCATGGGGGATTCGGTTTGTAAAAAATCATTTTGAACATGTTTTTCTAAATCATAGTTTATAAAAAAAGTTTTATACCATCTCATAAATCAACTAATGCAAATATATAAAGAATAAGCATACTTGCAGTAGAATCTGCCTCTTCCTGACCACTTTCGCTTCGACCCTCTATAGTAATCTTCGTATGTGCATTAGTAGAATGTACTGGTAATAATACAGGTGATTTAGACATCCAATCGTAGAGTGTCTGTTCCTTTTTGACAGTGTCTTTATTACGCCGGTTGTCTATTTTATTTTCAGATTCAGATTCACTACTGCTTGATAGCAACATTTCATGCTCAGTAGGTTCTGTGTTATATTCAACACGATGTGGGGAAAGAACTAAAAAGAAGCATTGTTGATAAAGCTATGTTTATCATTTCTGTGACATTTTATATAGATTTTCAGTCATAGTGCATTTTAAAAAATGAGAATTCATTAGTGTAGCCCTATCAACACTGCGAAAAAGCTTACTTAAAATCTAAATACATCTTATATTTAATCATTGCCAAGAGCAATCAAAAAAGAACAAAAAAACAATGTGAAAAAAGATTAAAAACGTGCAGAATAAAGTGCTAAATTTAAGCAAACTTTGTTAATAAATAAAACTAGAAACTTCTATGCCATCACTAATTCAACAGAAGTGACTTAGTTGGTGGAATTTTGATAAAAGGCTCATCTAACTTTATAAAGTAATTACTCACTTTGACTTTTTGACAAGTTTAAAACTGGTGAGGTTAAGTGTTGGCTCCACATTTCACTATCTTTAGCTTCTATATCTTTTGTTAAAAATTCTCTATCTTTTTGTGTCAGCTTGCCTCGACCTACCACTGGCTTTTTATTTCTATCATTAGGGATTGTAAAAATCGTTTCATGTTCCTCAGCACCAATAAATATGCATTTCCACTGGCGAGCCAACGCGAAAATACCTATTAACAAGAGCACTAATTAACAAATATTTACTTGTTACAATTATTTACTCAGAATGGCTTCTTCAGTTCCTATTGGTACTGTTATCAATCAAGATTCACAAATGCGGTCTTAAGGCATTCAAAGTTCCAATTTGAGCTATGGAAGCAGTACAAACCCAGCAACCACTCAGTTACACAACCACATAAAATATCAATCCTATTCTCGCACTGAATACTAAGCAGAAGGGTTGATTTACACTTTTATAGCGTGTGGCATGACTTGGCCAAGGATTAAAGCCACAACTTTCTACACTGGGTGCAAACTTTTATGCTGTTAATACCCATGAAAGTTGAGTCCAAATGCTACATTGCTAGAATTAAGACTACAACAAGACTTAACATTGTTAAGCAGTATTTAAACCAGCAGATTTGTTATATCATATTAAAAAGATTCTGATGAATGAAATACAAAGTCTGAGGTCAGTACAGACAAGGACGTTGTGTTTTACAGTGAAACTTAAAAACTGATCAGTATCCCTTTTTTCACCTGATTGCATCCCATCCAAAAAAATTTTTTTTAATAAAAACAGAAAAAAAAGCTATTTTTAAGTTGATTTTCCCAAGCCACCGAGAAAGACAAAAAACTGCATGTTCGATGTTGATACTTTTGAAACTTAAGATTGTTCGATTCTTTACAACACTAATTCGAATAATTGCTTGAACTGAAATAAAAAGGCGGTTTTAGGTGAAGCACGTTTATATCTTTTATGTGCTATGAAATCTGTTTCTTATTTGTTTATGTTTTTATGTTACCATTTTAATAATGACTTTCCAAACTGGTCTTCACAACCACTTGAAAATGATTTTTAGGTGACAAATAAGAAGCTTTTTCAATGATAATTCCAACCCTACAGGCCAAACTAAAATAAAAAATATACCTATGAAAGCTAATGACATACCTTCTCTAAGATCATTTAGTCCTGTAAAAGATTTTTTATGTTTAAGAGCTTCTTGAAGATTTATTAAACGATGTCCAACTGTCTGTCTGCGAATAACAGAAATTAATTGACTTGAATAATCTTCTTGTAAGAATTTTGATAAATTGTTTATAGCAGATGGGCAGATATGCTAGAAAGAATAACATTAAATTGATATATCTAAGTAAAATCTTTAAAGAAAAGCAAATTCTTGTCCAGGCAATATCATGTTACCTTTTTTAACAATCTTCCATGTTCAGGTAGTGCTTGACCAAGCAGGCAAGCTGTGATGGAAAACTTCCATGTTGTAAATGTTTCCATTATCAAGTTAACTGAACCTAGAATATCAATCATAGGCAGCATCCAGCAACTCAGTGCAGGAACAAGCACCGTGACTAAGTTTACTTCTTCGTCATTATCCCCATTTATGTTTCTCAAATGTGTTGGTGCAGCTAGGTTTATCCATATTGTTTTGATCTCTGCATGACCCACCATGTCTGTTCCAACTATTGATGAAGGATACCCTGCTACTTGCTTTTCTTTAGCACTTTTCTTAGTTTTCTTTTTGTAATGAACTGTTGGTACTGTTTCACTAGCAGTTTTTTCTGAACCTGAAAGAAAGCTAACATGATCCTCATTTTCACCTTCTTCAGACATATCTGCATCATCACCAGAATCGATACACAGTCTTGTATATCCCTTTTTCAGCTTGCTTAAATTACAGGAACTATTTGATTCAAATGAGGAACTGGAATTTGATAAGGCTTTATACCTTGCCGGCCTTGACGATACAAATCCATCATTTTTATCATTAACGTCATTGTCAAATTCTATTCTAACAGCTGTTTGTTCCTTTGTATTAACGTTGGTTGTTGAAATATTATTTTCCTGTGCTCCAGTTAAATCCTTGCTAATAGACTTTCTCACAAAACCTTTTACCTTCACAAAGTGTATACCAGCTTCAAATATGATGTTACCCAGATTTTTATGTCTTATTGCATCAGCTAATGAAACATCGTGTAGTTGCAAACTTTCTGTAGGTTTAATTGAAAAATTTACTTTGCTTTTACTTCTTGGTATGCATGTGATGTGCAAATGTTTATCTGTGACACCCTTTATATGCAATACTTGTGCTTGAATTGAAAAGATATTGGCAGAAAACACCATCACATTGGGGTTAGATAAGTTGGTTAACTTTTTTATAGATTCATTGCAAGGACCGTTTGTGGAGATTTTGTGGACAAGCATAGTTGTGCTATTGAATATAGCATCATTTTCCTTATCTTCATGGAGGTTTAAATTTACATCAGTAAAAGAAACAGCCAGTAAAATAGAGTCTGTATTCTTAATATCCAAATCATAAGAAAATTCACTTCCACATTGGCCAGAGAGAGAGGATTGTTCCGAAGGAGTATATCTTTCAGAAACTATTTGAAAGAAAACTAAATCAATTTCTGGAACTTGCACAGCAACAGTTAGATTAGTAGGCGATGCTATTTCTTGTAAAGTGTGCCTTAGATCATTAACAGGAATATAATTAGACATTTTTTCACTAATTTTCTTTTCCAGAAACTTGTACTTCGTTTTATTGATACATTGTAGATGAAATGAGTCAAGAACATGTGATAAGTGATTTTCTGTAGGAAGAGCTTTCAATGATGACATATATCTATAAAATAATTATGCTGATTTGAGAAAACAGGCTTAAGATCTTCACTAAACTTACTAATATTGTAAAATTGTAACTATATAAATACAAAGTATTAAGACAACTTACCGATCTAAAGCTTGAATCATAAGAGGTGTTACTGTGATAGATAATCGCTGGTATAGCTTTAAAGATATTCTGGTTTTCTTTAAATCGTCACTTACAATATTTCTGAAATTAAATTTTGAGCAATAGAACTATAAAAAAGAAAGGCACTGATTCCTGAAAACACCTGAAAACAAATAACAGCAAGTTTTCAAGATATTGTGTGTGCTTCTGATGGTAGAAACAGAACTGATTTTAAATGGATTTCTTAACCTTGACTAATGACAAATTATTAACTCATTATAACATCATTATGTTATGCCATCATAATGCCAGTCCAGATAATATTATTATTCTGTGGTGACATCATTGTGCATTACTTGATTTACATTTACATTAGTGAAATTTGCAGCAAAGTGATTGACTTCGTTTCAATTATATAAATTTTAAAAAATATGATCAGTTGCAGTTACACAATAAAATTGGTTCAATAATTGGTTCAAAAAATAAATATGTAAAAATATGTAAAAATACATTTGTTTACATTGTAAAGCTGCAGTTTGTGAAAGTTTCCCACATTCAAATTACCACACTATCAAAGAGATAAATTTCAGCACAGGTTTAAAAATCTTATAGAGTCGATAAAACTTCTATCTAATCAGTGTCATGGGACCTTTTTTAGGGCAATAACATTTTTAGACAAAGATTCAGTTCTACCAAGATTCAATATTGGAACAAACAAAAATAGTTCATGCTACTTAAGCTGTAATTATAACTCGTACCGCTTTTAAAACTACATGGTTAGCACATTTGATTAAAAAACCAACAAATAAATTCAACACTTAAACACTGAAGTGACTTTGAGCTCACTTCATAAAAACCATTTCCAGGTGACAACTTTGTGTATTTAGAAAGTAAATCTGTGAACTTGCAATTACACATTTCAGAACTTAGTAAGTTAATTATGAATTTCATACCAGTAAAATAAAAAACAAGTTCAATGTCAAAAAATAGTTTCTTCAAAGAACAAAAAAAACTTACTTGCTTGTCTTTTTCCAACTATTACCATCTTTGTCACCAGAATTCTTATCACTTAATTTGTTATACCTGACCAGAACAAATGGCAATTTTCCTTGTCCATTAGGATTAAAATTTGGTATACTTGGTAATGTGTAACGATGGACAGGACATATAACCTACACATAGTAATGTATTGCATTTTTTCAAAACAAAATGTTGAAATGGTAATACTTGCACCATAAAAAAGAAAACAATGAAAAAAATTAAAATTTACCTTCAAATTCTTTAATAAACTGAACTTTTTCCTCATACAACATGGTACATTTTGTTGCCAGTTAATGCAACTTAATGGCTGCATATAGTTACTGTATGCTAATAAAAGTCCAGGACTAACTAATGGTTGAAAGTGCATCCTGGAACCATCACGTTTGTCTTGTAAAAAATCTTCAGCAGAGCTTATTGCTGATACGTATGATTCTGACGAAACTCCAGATTTTTCAGAATACTGTGAACTGTCTTTTGTCTGCCTTGATATAAAACAAATAAAATAAAGTATATTAACATGGAAATGGTATGGATGGAACACCAGGTATGTATTTTCTATTTTATATCCTGAAAGGTATTTATGTGCGCAGACATATACCAGAAGAATATGTAATAGTGGAGGCTTACAAGCCTATGCTGGTTGCATAAAAATTGGAAGTTTATGACAGGCTACTCAGGAATTTTATTGAACAAAATAGATTGCTTGCAAAAAACAACAACTTCTGTCCCACAAAGTACTGCATTTTGTGCACAAAACATCAGTTACACTTACTGCACATTCCCATCTTGTAAACTTGCAATTGAGTTACATGAATAAAACATAACTTTATCACTGTCAGCTTTGCTCAAAGAAAAGCTACTTTCACTACCATTGATAAAGGAATGAGAATGAGATCTTCCAAATACAATTTTAGAATCTGTAGCTTTACGTCCTATTGATAAATGTCTTGCAGTATCACCAAAACAACTATCAGAAATATGATCAATTGTATCTAAAAAAATCAATTAACTCTTGGCTTGAATAATAAAGAAATAAACAAGATTGTTAAAATTTAAAATACAAGAACTAAAATTTAAACTACAAGAGGCTATGAAAGTTTTAATCTTTTAGACTTGATATGAATCTTACCTGTTCCAGTTGAACTTAATCCTCTGCTAGGATGACTTCCTTCATCTAGAGCATGTTTATATGCCAACTTTGTAGAACTTGTCCTACAGTTACTTGAGTAATGGCTACTTCTGTGAAGGTATTGTTTCTTAATGCTACTGCCAAAATCTGTTTCTCCACCCCACAAACTGTCACTTCCATAGCGCATGTGCATTTCGTTTGTTGTAGTCAATGATTGATTTGTGAAAAATTTGACACCGTTTTTGTTGCTACCAAAGAAATTACAGCCACCAACACAACCACAAATCTTACCATTTTTTCGATCTTTTGTAAGTTTTCCCTTTAATTCATCTGCATTCCACAGAAACCATAGCCTCTTTGTTTCCATGTCATGTAATGTTAGAAAAGTAGATTGGTGAAATTGATATTGAATGCCATGTCCAAGTTCAGTAATATCAGCAGTTACTTGACCTAATCCAATAACACCAACTTCTACCCAGCTGTTGGAGTGTAATGGCACATACTGTGGCTGGGATGAATCTGTCAAGCTAAAGTTTGCTTGCTGAATATATTGTCTTATAACCACTTCATTAATAAAGACACTCCCACCTTCAAATACCTCTTGATTGCTTGAGTTGCAGGTGGAGAATCTAATTGGTGAAGCCTACAATATATAAATCAGTTGATAAATATCTGAATTGTTGAGTTTTTATAAAGCCCTAATTTTGTGGAAATAACTTCTGTTATAAAATTGTTAAAGTTATTTTTTAAATGGCACGGCTATAGAATAAAAATTAATCTGTAATTGCACTCTTGAAAGTGCAATTGTAGGAAATTCACAAAACTTATTGAGAAATTGCATTCCTCAGCTAAAAAGATGTTTTTATTTCTTTTATTTTCTTTATTGAGTATTCACATGTTCAATTTTTTATGTTTCCTTGAGCATAAGTCAGTTGACAGAAGTAAATGACCCAATCAAATGACTGAATGTTCAGGAGCAGATCTAGTGTAAGTCAGAATCAACAAGCTACTGACATCTTTTGAATCCTTAAAAACTGTTAATAACTGATAAAATCTAACTACAGCCGTAAAATTGTCATAACACAGCTACATCTTTAGAACATCTTCTCATTGTCCTCCTGCACACAAAACCAAAAGGTAAGTTGGTGGCGTACATCGTGTTCACGCTCTGGAAAATTTGTACGCCCATAGCATTGTTTACTCCATGAAAATTTTAACTGACTTAAGAAATTTCTGTATCTGCTCCAATGTTAATGACTTCTATTTTCTTAGTTTTTTTAAAAAAATTTGTGTCTGTTTTACTTACCAATAAAAACGACATATAACAATCAGAATGAACAAAACATTATAGCTTGTCTTAAAACTGTAGCAACGTGAATACTGCTATTTATATTCAAAACCTAAAAAATATGTGAAAAACTGACAGAATTTATTGTTTAGTGATTGCATTGCTTGAATCATAATTGTAATTTTCTATTTTGCCTTTTTAATGACTTGTCTTTTGAATCGTTCTATGTAATTACATGGTGCAGAGAACAATTTATTACTACTAATTTTTGGTTTGTGGTTTACATTAGACAAATTTTCGTATTTATAAACTACACATCAAAAATTAATCAGAAACAGCACTCTGCACCACTTAATTACTGCTATTACCTTATTTTAGGAACTTATAAGAAACAAAATCAACGATCACGAAATTAACACTATCCATTGTGACAGAGGTACAACTCAAAGAACTAAAAAAGCTGTAGGGAACAGCTAACTTAAACTTGGGACATGTTCTACCCTTCTATGATAAGTACTAAGTGGATAGATGTTCAAGACAAAAATAATTATTTTTTAAAGCTTCACATGTTGTTTCAATTTTTGACTAAAGTGCTGTGATGAACCTATTTAGAAAATCTAAAAAATATCAACAAGCATTTTTAATATGACAAAACCAATTAAGTTTATGGGGTTTATGTTATAATTTTTGAATGTCTAGAACGTTTAAGAGATAATGTTTGTTCGACATATTGAAGAAATACCACTAATTATGGGCACCAATTTTTTTTACCAAAAGTATTTCACAAAACGGTATATAACGAAGATATTACTTCGGTTTGTCTGTTCAGTACTCATATTACTGTGGAAAGTTATAAAGTAAAATGTCTCATCTAGGTTTAGATAGAGTCCTATAACTGGCTAAACAAAGGTTTTATTGGTCCTGTATGGGAAAAGATATTACATTTTTAATACAGACGCGAGACAACTGAATAAAGGAAAGGAGACCAAATGTTGCTGATAGAACTCCAATAGTACCTATCATTTCTACTCGACCTTTGTAAATAAACTCATTGATTACCTCTAAAATTACATCGATTACCTTTTAAACTCTAAAAATGTAAAGAAGGCTATGAATATGTATTAATGATTTGCGACCATTTTACAAGATTTACCCAAGCTATTGGAAACAAAAACAAAGTATTTGTGTTAAAGATTGGCTTTATGGGACAACTTCAACATGACTAAGAGTAAAAATATAACTCTTTTCAAACAGTTACATGAATTGTCAGGGGTAAAAGCTTCTTCAACCACCATACCATCCAGTGCGTGATAGACAAGTCGAGATGATAAATTGTATTTTTATCAACATGCTAAAAAAACCTACCATCGAAAAGCAAACAGAATTGGAAGCAGGAATTGCCAAAACTAGTATTCGCCTACAATAGTACCATCTGCAAATGTATTTTCACCATTTTATTTTATGTTTGGCAGAATAATAAATTGAAAACAGGTGGGTGGGTACCAATGTATTGATGAAGTCATACATCAACAAATCTTTTGCAAAATAAGCGTTTTTTAGTTACTATGATATCATTTTTCATTTTACAAATGTGATGCTCTCTAGGAAAATCAACCACTTCTCTTTTCGTATTAAAAAATACAAAATAAGGAAATTTCGTATTAAAGAATACGGATTTCATATTTTCAAATACGTGTATTTTTTAAAATACGAAATACGAATTTTCGTATTTTTAAAAATACTAATTCTATTTTTAAAAATATGAAATTCGTATTTCGTATTATTGAAAAATACGAAATACGGATTTCGTATTTTTTAAAATAGAAAATACGAAATTCTAATTTTAAAAATAGAAAATAGGAAAATCTATTTTTAAAAACAGAATTTCGTATTTTTAAAAAATGTTATGTGTATCAAGTGAGTAGTTGAATAAACTGAATAAAAAAGTTACTCAATTTTAGAGTTTGTTTTTATTAGGTTTTTAATTGGCTCGTTGATTTTACAGGGATGTTTTCTTGTCATTGTAAAACAAAATATGGCAACTTTAGAGCTTCGCAGGGACGTTTTCTCGTCATTTTAAAGTGAAATACAGCAACTTTGAAGCGTCACAGAGACGTTTTCTCGTCATTTTAGAATGAAATATGGCAACTTAAGAGCTTCACAGGGACATTTTCTCGTCATTTTAGAGTGAAATATGGCAACTTTAAAACTTCGTATATACGTTTTCTTGTCATTACGATTACGATTATGATTACAGCAACTTAAATAAAACACAAGTTTATTTTTCACAAGTTTAATTGGCTTAAATTGGCTTACGCAATTCGTATTTCTAAAAATACGAAATACGGAATTCTATTGTTTTAAAAATACGAATTAAAAATAGAAGCGGTCGATTTTCCTAGACAGCATCACAAATGTTACTATAAATGACAATGAAAAACCATGTTTTTGTTTGAAGAGTAATCTCTTTATTTTCTTTTGCCATTGGTGTATATAATTTGTAAGCTACAGGCAACTTAATTAGTTGTTTTACAGGCCAGAGCAACTATCTATTTTTTTGAAAATTTATAAAAAAATAATACATATAATACAAGGTTTCCAAAAATATCAAGGACCAAATAAAAAATATGCCAATTTAAATTGTGACACGGTGACATAACAGTCACACCTTGCTACATAACCTTCGAAATATCATGAAAATACCTTTTGCTGCATACTGCATTTTGTATTTTTAGCTTTTCCCCACTGGCTGGTTATTTTCAGCTATTGTGAATGCCAAAATTTTTTTACAATACTATTATTTTCATTTTGCCGTTGTACCCAAAAAATACTTTCACTGCTTGTAGAAAAACTATAGTCAAACCTGCCTATATTAGCCACTTAAGGGAATCATAAATATTGGCTGTTAAAGACAGGTGGCAGTTATAGACAGGGCAATGTAAAATGTTTTAGATGTCACAAGGCTATAATACACTATATGATTAAAAAAATAAGATTTGTCATATTTTACCAATCATGCAGTGTATTTTATCATATATGACTTTACATATGTAACACTTTCAAAAAATCGCACATGGTTAAATTAATTAATCAAACTGGCCGGAAGACCCGGGCCAAAACGTCGGTTAAGTCACAAGAAGTGTGTAACCCACCATTAAACATTCTGTGTCCCCGCAGCCATTTATTTACACACCATTATTATTTTATTTAAAATTTTAAAATTTATAGCAAAATATTTTATGTTTTGTTGGAGAATAGGGTTCATAGAAAATTATTTTAAGGATTTAGTTTTGGATATTATACAAACATTTTGCAATATATTTTTGTACACTAGCAGATTTCAGGAGAAAGCATGAAATTGTGATTTTTATTTTTTAGGATGTATTTTTGCAAATCAGGTTTAAAAGAAACTAATTGAATGACTTATTTTTAAAAATATTAAAAATAATACCTCAATATTTAATCCAGCATTAATTAATCTTCCTATAGGTAATAGGAAACAACCAAAAGCACGCATTCAATGTTTTAGGTCTGCTTTCAGGTGTGCTTTCATTGGCATTTGTACACTCACTTTTTTATTAGACTCTCACCAATTTATGTTTTTGTTGCTTTTTCAATAAAATTTCAGCCATATATCCAACATGATGGTTTTTCTTGAACATTGCGTTATGATAAAAAATTTCAACAGTTTGGAACATAGTGTTACCCTCTTATCAACAGAAAATTTCAAGGAAAAAAAACAATGTGAAATGCAATTCGAAATTTAATCAACATAGTGGTATGGTTAACACATTTCAAAGGATTTTACTCGTTTTAGCCCAGGAAGAAACATTTATGTACCATAGGGACTTAAATAATATATTTTCCTACTTATTTTAGGATATGTTAGTAGGATATATGTACAATGTATTTCTAATGGATTTATGTATGTCTTTATAATGTAAAAAAATTATTTTACGTAAACACAACACATTCAGATCTTCTAGAGAATGCAAGAGTTAGACAAAAACAATAAAGAAAAAATAGAATTTTTGATATGTTTACAGGATAAATATCTAATACTTTAGTTGTTCAGCAGACGTGATGGAGTGAAACATTTTACATTGTTTTTGAAACCCATCATTTTTTAAATCAGTTTCGTAAAATTTTAAACCAACCAAATTTCATTTAAAATCAAAAATTAAAAATTTGTATCGGTGTCACTTAGGAGATATTTTCTTGTTGATCCCTCAATAATTACTAGCTCAAACAGCAAGAAGGGAAAATTATATGATAAATCCAATATGCTTTTTATGGATAGATCCAAAAAAGGTTAACTCGGAAAGATGTTGCTAAAAAAACCTTAAAAAAAAAACTGAAAATGTTTCAATGGTAAAGCTACTAATGTGAAACAAATAACAATAGCTTGAAATGTAATTCAAAGAAGAGGTACAGGATAAACGAAATAAAATAAAATTTTGCAAGTCAATTTACAGGGCTTATACATACACAAAATTTTATTGCAAACCCAGTTGCAGATCCCAAGTTATCGGGTCGTCAGCAAAAAATTAAGAGGCCTGGGAAGAGCAAATGTCATTTGTCAGTGTCATTTTGGCAAAAAGTTTTATGTTAATCAATTCACCTTTATAATATCTATGCATTGATAAAGTTTGAATGCACATCCCTTAACAAGTCTAAAATTACTGCTATTACTTAAATATAACATCATAATTCATGCAGCATAATTAAATCTAAAATTCTTTAAACGTGAATATCTTGAAAACAAAAAGAGCTTTTTAAAAAATTTAAAAAGACTTGCTAACTTTTTAAGCTCTATAAAAGTCCAAAATCATTATATACCTCAGGTTCCCTCAAACACAGGCTTGGCTACAAAACCAAAATATTACCAATTAAAATAAAAACTGATACTATTGCTTGTAGGGCATATGTGACATGTTTGCGATTTTCGACCGTTTCATTATTATAACGCTGTTAAAACGCTGCTATAACGCAGTAATAACGCTTCAAATTCAGCGTTAATTTAGGACTTTGATCTTCATTTTAAAGCGTTCAGAGGAGTTAAAACAACAAGCGTTATAACACGCTAATAAAGCTAACCCATGTTTTATTTTTAGCAGCGTTATAACGCTGCCCCACTTTCGAATTCCGTTAAAATTGGATCGTGAAACAATAACTTTGACTTCGCGTTCAACAAGTTTAAAAAGTGAACTTTAAATCACAAATTTTATTATTAATTTATTTCCCTTTCAACTTACGACATTGGCATCAGTGTTAGCCAGCGTGCAATTATATTACGTTGTCAAAACGGCATAGTAGAAATAAAAAAGATTGCCGTAAATCGTTTAAAAATCAAGAAAATAGGATCGTAGAAAGCAAAAAGATCGCTGCAGATTGTTTAAATACAGTCAAAATGGCATCGTAGAAAGCAAAAAGATCGACGTATATTGTTTAAAAATCATGAAAACGGGATCATAGAAATAAAAAAGATTGCCGTAGATGGTTTAAAAATCATGTAAATGGGATCGTAGAAAGCAAAAAGACCACTGTAGATCATTTAAATACAGTCAAAACGGCATCGTAACAAGCAAAGAGATGGCTGAAAATCATGTAAATACAGTCAAAACAGCATCGTAAAAAGCGAGAAGATCGCCGCAGATTGTTTAAAAATCATGAAAATGGGATCATAGAAAGCGAATAGATCCCCAAAGTTCGTATAGTGTTAAACTATGGTGAAGACCGTCCCTTATAACGCGTTATAACGGTTAGAATAAGCTTTTAAGTTTATGGCGTTATAACGCCTGTATAACGCTTCAATAATCGACGGTTGCTGTAAAGAAACGTTTTAACGCGTTATAACGGTTAGAAGTGATAGTTCTGAACCGTCTGTCTGAGCAATGTTCAAAAGTTTCCTACGTTCCAAATTTGGTGAAATCTGTGACACCGTTATTAACGCATTATAACACTGCTAAATGAAGAGCCAATCAGTTTGAAGTAAGCAAGATGAACTTTAATGAGATACTTTTTACAGTCAGCGTTATAACGTGCTATTAACGCTATAAAATATCAAATGAAGTTAAAAAGCAAACAGCTGATGATCGCAAACCATGTCACATATAATAAAACTTACCAACAAATTGCAAGCACATTCCACTTCCACAACAAACACATTTACACTCTCTACAGCAAATCTCACCATTTTGTACTTGACAGCTTCTTCAGTAGGGCAAACCTCATTTTCATTAGTTAGACTACATTGAGATTGTGGTAGGTTATGGTGACATTTTATTTCAGGATGTGGGTTGATTAAGTTGTTTTCATCATCCATACCATGAAGAAGAAAGGTTTCAGACCAACTCAACAATTTGTAAAGCTAAAAAAATTATAACACAAATAGATAGAGAAAATCCTTCTCACTTTCTTGCCTGCAAGGTCTCACAAGACAGGCCAACCCCCATCAACAAATAGGTTTTTTTAACTTCAATGGTGACTTAACCTCAGTTATTGCTATGCTTTCTTCCACAAAAGATGCCTAAGTTGCTTAAATACAAAAATTTATTCCTTCTTAACATTCCTCAAAAAACTTTGTAGTTGTTTTGATATTGCAGAAGTTTCTTCTTGTGAAAGATTCTTCCCTTAAAGTACAGTGAGGAGAGTGTGTATCCATGTAAGTTATATAACCAGGACGTGGGACAAATTCGGTTTTTTAGACAAATACTCTCTTAAATAATTTTGTATGCCTGTGTTCACCTCCACATTAGTAACAAAGTATGTGGTCAAGTATATCCTTCGCAATGCAAAGCTACACACAATTGAGGGGCCATTCTCATGTTCTGTAATAAGTCAAAATAGCAGTTTGTTTAAGGGCAACCTTAATTCTAGGCTGTTTTGATCAGATTTGTAAGGTGCAAATGCTGAAGAGACAGGACTAATCGCTAGGTAATTTATGGTGAGATATTGATTTGTTTTTTTCCATACTGATTTGAGCAATTGCAGTATGTTAAACCTTGATAAAGTTCACAATTTTCCTTCCAAAACAAATAAATAAAAAAACTTTGAAATAGAAATCATGCACATGCATTTAATTTTTCATTTGACTACTTACCTTTTTGGGAACAATGATGCAGAATTATTGTTTTTTTTTTAAAATTAATCCTTCATAAAGAACTTTTGTTTCATTTTGTGGTGAGAAGGCATTAAATCTGGCTATAACAGTCAGTAACAATTAAAGTGGACCTAACATAATATGTAATAGAGTAACATGGCACAAAAAAACTGAGCTAGAAAAACTGAGCTTGAAAAATTTAATTAAGAAAAAGTTTGTAATAGCAATAAAGGCAGCAAGAAAAGCAAATATTTAAAAAGCTATATCTGGAGTGACACAAAGTTTTAACAAAATGTTTTTCATGCAAATCTTTTAGGTAAGTTCCACTTGTATAAGTACCTCGGGATCCTTTTAAATAATCCTCCCGTATTAAAATTATTTGTTTTACAGTAAATTTACAATTGGAAATTTGCTTCGAAAAACACAATTTTCCCGTTTGAACATAGACCTAAATCTTACTTCCTATGAAAAAAACAAGTTGAACTTATATAAAGGACCCTTGGAAGTTGTCCAGGAATCTTTTTATTTTGAAAAATCTTTTGTTGGTGTTTGAGATATTGGTCTTGATCGTGTAACATACGTTATACGAAAAAAATTTCTATTATCATATACATACAATCAAATTTTTTAAGATAGAACATGTCCTATTTTTTATATGATATATGATCATATAAACATATTGTCTTCTATTGAAATCGAGATTTTAACCATTCATAACGCGTTAATAATTGCGACGCTCTCTAGGAAAATCAATCACTTCTCTTTTTGTATTAAAAAATACGAAATACAGAAATTTCGTATAAAAAATACGGATTTCGTGTTTTAAAATATGCGTATTTTTAAAAATACGCAATTCTATTTTTAAAAATAGGCGTATTTTTAAAAAGAGAATTTCGTATTTTTTAAATACGAAATACAGATTAAAAAAGCGTACTTTCACAGAAAGTAAACAAAAAAAAAGCTTTTAAAAGTACATGGACCAGAATGTTTTGCCGGAAGCATCTGTGGCTCTACGAATACAAAAAATATTCGTTAAAATCTAGCTGTTGTGCATGTTTTTAAATAAATCTTATGTAGTTTATAAGCGTTTCGTCAAAACATAGGAATGTACTCAGGCTGATTTCCCAGCTAACTTCACAAAAAAAGGAATCAAGAAGCTTCTTTAGTAGATTGACTTCGTATTTTTTAATAAATTTATAATGGAAAATTAGTTAAAGTTTGTTATTTCACCTCCGATTCTAGGGTCTAATTTTGTGTTGATTTAATTTTCAGAAAAATAAAAATTTTTTTTTGCTTAATCAAGAGCACGCAGCATTTAATTATTTTTCACGTTGCACATAATTAGATTATTTTAATATATATTTGACTTATTCGTCATTGGGTTTCACAAATGTAATTTGTGATGTTGGTGTATACGAACATTCTACAAAATGCATAGAACAAAATAATGTGGATTCAGAATACTTAAAACAAATATTTTTAAATATGTTTTTTCCTTTCTGCATTATACATGAATATAATATTTAAATATTTACACATGGAAAATTCATTTTTTGCAAGAACAAAATTAAGGCTAAACCAGCTGTTCGGCGGGAAATTTCTATGGCGAATTATTTTTTCTAATTCTGAACTGAGGAGTAATTGTTCCAGTTCTCCAATTGTGGAGAAAAATTGCTGATTGCTGTTAACGTATTTCAGCCTCTGGAAAAAACCCACCATGCAAAAGCGATATCGAAAAAAAACGTGAAAGATCTTTTATCACTCAAAATTACGCGCCTGAAGAATGACTCTTAAAACAGAAATGGCTTTTTAAAAAATAAAAAAATAAAAATTATCTGCAATTAAATCCATGATAAAATATCTGTTCCGCCTGTAAATGCAGTTTTGCAGACTTGCTTTATCCATGCTCCATCGGCGTTCATCTCCACATTAGTTAAGAACCGCATGGCTGGATTTCTTGTGTAAGACCTGGTTACAAACGACGAAGGGGGCAAGCAAGAAAGATTCATGTCTATGTAGTTTTTTTAACTAAGTCAGGAGTCAGTGAATTAGCTAGGATGGTCAGGTTGGCTATGAAACGCTTGCTCATGGATTAAAAGGACCAGGACTATTCAATAGTGTCCAACCAATACGGAAATCTATCGGACATTTTGTCCGACGAAAGTTTGAAACGAGCTACAGACATGTCCGACCAAACTGGAAATGTGGCGGACATTTTGTCTGACGAGTCTCCAAAAATTATTTTGAGGCCTGTTCTATTTTCTGTTGCTTGGCAGTGTGGACTTAAAAAATTGCACATGGTTTGTAATAAGAAGAATTAAAAAAAATTAGATAAAAACCTTTAACTTTAACTTTTATATGGCTAGCATCATTTTAAAACAAAACATGCTTAGAATTAGGATTATGTTTGACCAAAAGTTAAGAATATTGCTGTGTACTTTTTTCTAACCAGACATTTTAAATCCAAAGCATATTTTTTAGAAAAAATGCTTAGTTCTGAAAATACGTATTTTTAGAAATACGCATATTTTTTAATATGGAATTTGTATTTTTAGAAATACGAAATACGGTTTTTAAAAAATATGCGTATTTTTAAATACTCAATTTGTGTTTTTAGAAATACGAAATATGGAATTCTAATGTTTTAAAAATACGAATTAAAAATAGAAGCAGTCGATTTTCCTAGAGAGCGCCACAATTGTGCCAAAGTTATGTAAACATAAAATAAATGTACTGAAGAGCGAGAAAATATTTAAAATAAATATTATTCCCAAGAAACATGCACCTTTTTTGGCAACCACAGATCATAAAGTAGATAAACATAGATTCAAACTTTTCTCTTTGTCGTTTATCTTTATCGGTATAAAATATTCCACATTTCAAAAACTCACAATGGTTTTACAAAAAATATTTCACACAGCGGCTAGTAGCAATGAAAACAGCTCTCTTTGTTTATACATATTTTGAAACAGAGAATAGTCAATATAATCATTTTCTGTATCTGTATATAGTATCGAAAAACAAGTAAAACAAAACAAAGTAAATAAAATCATTTTCTCAACTCAACCTGTAAGGGTGATATTTTGCCTGTGAAATTCCCACATTGTATTTCCATTAACCATGCATACTCAATTGTATCACTCCCGAGTTGAATATCTTTATCTGAAAACATCGCATGACCACGAAACTGAAGACTAGACAAACTAAGGAAGCCAGTATTGAGATGATCAGATGTGTACTAAATATTATAAAAACAAATCAATGAATAAAAGTTAATTTTGGTGAAATCGGTCAAAGCAATCGTTTCTGACCTTTACAGCACTTTCAACAACAATAGATATAGGTGATGTTATTAACTGTAATCTTGTTTCTTGGAAGACTTTATGTATCTCAAATGTGATACAATCAATATAAGCTTGTGGTGAAGATAAGCCATTCATTGTATGCTATTAAAAAAAAACTAAGCATATCATACCACACTGCACTGTACTAAAAAAATAAAAGATATAGCAGTTTAAAAAGTTTAAATCGATGAAAGCCATCTAATAAACAGTTGCTTTTTGCTTTGTTCTGATTTTTATTAGTATTACTATGTAACAGAAAAAACATCTTCAAATAACTGTAGTATGAAGCATCCCTTGCTAAAATCGCAACATTAACAGTAAATCATTTCATCTAGAAATCGTAGAAATCGTAATAATTTTATATCCATTTTTGATGTTGGGAATATAAATGGCTGCATCTTCATAAAATCATCCATCACAACGAACAAGCATAAAAAAATGTAGATTTAATTTTACATCATAGTCTGATGAAGATTAATAAACTTAAAAAGGTATATGTTTGGTAAATGTTTTTTTTCTTTTTGCTTTTGAAAACTGAACTGGATGCAACGAAAGTCAATTTTTTTTTAGTAAAACTTGATTTTTTCACAAGAAAACTCTGGAGAGTCCTTTATGGAAAGGTAATTGCCATTATTAATTGGTGTGATCTGTTAATTTCAATCCCGTAATTATCTGCAGATTAACAAAAAGCCAAAAATAGTTTCAATCATTGCGCATTGATGATATTTATATTATATTTATATTATTTACGGACAAAGACGGAACAGACAAGTGGTAATAAGTCCTAAGTTTTAAAGTGTTTTATCAACATTTATCAGACAAAGCTTTAAGAAACAACTAATAAACAGTTAATAAAAATAGTGTCAACTGTTTTATTACTTGCGCTGAAAAATATTACCCTCAGTCATCGTGACATTAGGTAATATTTCTCAGTGCAGATTAACAAAACAGTTTATTATATTAGAAATGTGAATATGTAAAATGAGATTTTCTTCATAATTTTTTTCCTACACATTTCGGTGCATAACACACACCATGACCACTAGAATGCAAGATCTAAATCACTTATTATTATATTATGGTTATTAAACAAAATCAAGAAAATACGATGCTACATTGTGTTGTTTAAAACTGTTTAAAAACTTAAGAGTCTTTTTACCAACAGTTGTTTGTCACTATTCGCTGTCACAAGAACTTTGACATTATATGTCTGCAAGTCGACGTAGCGTTGAATTTGTTTGTTGAAAGTGTCTGAGATCTTTTCATGAAATAGTAAAACTGTAAGAACTAAAAGTTTTTAACAGTAGTAACAATTAGTTTTTCATTTTCCTGTGTTTCTTGTTTTGAAATGTTTTGAATGATAGCGTTCTACGGAATTTCAAGATATTGATTTATTAAAAAAGAAATAGGCCTCTTTCTTTCATTTCTTGATAAACCATTTGCTATATCTTTTCTGTGAGTTGTAACCTAAAGCAATGTTGATAGTCTCATCTGACAGTACACAAGTAAATAAAATGCTGACACAAAAGATGCAAAATACTAGATTTGTTTACGATTTGATTATGATTAATATGTCCACAAAGAAAATTGACTAAATAATCAATATCTTGAAAACCTCGTAAACGCTTTATTTCAAAACAAGAAACACAGGAAAATACAAAACCAATTGTTACTACTATTAAAAAATTTGAAAAAAAGTCAAAAGATCTAGTGTCGGTGCAGGCTGACAAAAACAGTTGATAAAAGACTCTTGTTAGTTACCTGTCTTCCACCAATTTTAAACAACAGTGTAACAACGTACCCTCTTGAAGTTTTTTTAAAATCTGATAATTTATTAATATATTAGATTATACATATGTTGAGTGATTAAGATCTCGTATTCTAGTGATTATGATGTGTATTATACACCAAAATGTATAAAAAAATCAGGTCAATTTTTTTTGTTGGATGTTTGAAACACACATTCAATACACATTTTATTTAAAAATAAAGCTAAAACATTTAAGAACAGAAAAAATTTATAAACAGGTCTAAAATTAAAATCAAATGTGAACATTTAAAAACAAAGAAGAATGATTTAAGTGTTGACAATTTTAAACTATTTTGTATCTGGACTGGTTGGTTCTAGTTAGTTTATTTTTCTTTCTTTATCAATTAATTTTTTTGCTGTGTTGGGGCAATTTTAATGTTGAAGAAATTATTTGCCTTTATACTTTAATATAGTTTGCTTTAACTTTTCATAGTTTTGTTTTCAGTGCCTGTTAATACAGCCTATTATAGACTGATCATATGATTAAAATGACCAATAAAATGTCTTGAAATAACATAAACATTCAAAAAACACTTCATTACAGGGTAATAAAGGGCAGTAGGTACCACCTTGAAACGGAAAATATTTCTTTGATATTTTTGGCTTTTAACACATCTAGACATTAAGATTTAAGATGGTTTTTTAAACTCCATGTACCCCTGTACAAGTAAAAATTTCAAAGTCGCTTTATTACAAAACTTGTACTTGTACACTAGATAGAACTTAAAGAGAGGATGAAAAATTAGGTATTGCATGTCAACCTTACTTAATATCTAGATGCATCATAAGCTAAAAATATTAGAAACAATTCTTTCCATTCAAGGTGGTGCTAAGTGGAGGAATTAAGAAAAAACAGGTAATATATCTGACCATAGTAAGCTCTGCTTGAACATCGAATAGCACAATAGTGATGTTAGCTTCCAAAGGCCTGACATGTCGAATGTCATCCTTTCCTGCAACATTTCCATTCTTAGGTATGTAAGTGTTATTTATAGCACCTTCCCGCATTGTGTTAAATTCTTGCATTACTTGATCAACACCAAAATAATTATTCTAAGAAAAAAATATAAGGAAAAAATAATACACATTTATGCAACAACTTTCAGTGGAGTGAATTTTATATGAGTGGTTTAATAGTTTATCATACTTTAAATCCAGTAAAGAATTGTCTCCAAAAGTACCCAAATAGTTTGACCGCAGATGGACCAGCCTCTAACTCCACCGTTATTACATCAGAAGCTAATTGCGATGGCTTAAAACCTTTGTAATTCAACCCACATTGTTTATTTATTTTCATTATCCTGTCATTGGTCACTGGAATGGGATGATATTTGTAAAACAGATTTAAAACTATGACTGGAACAGACCAAACATCAATCCAACCACTTCCACTTGTTCTTTGCCTCCAACCTTTGCTTACTTGGTCTTCCGGGTTAACACCACTGTTGACTTCATATAATTCGTCAGGACCATCACCTTGATCAAAATCTGGTGTTACACTTGTTGTCCTAGTAACTTTAGGATACATGACCTCATCGCTACTCTTTGCTAATGCTATAATACTTCTACGTAGTGTGTTAGATTCAGGAACAAAACTTCGTAACATAACTGTTTCTCCACGAAAGAAAAACTTTGTTTCCACAGTTTTTGGCATAAAATGAGTAAAAGGCAGTAAAAAGTTTACATCCAATGCTTCACCACATAAAGCAATTTCACCTGAAATGATTTTTTTTAATTGCAATTTACTGAATATGAAATGTTTATAACTCAAAAAAAAAAGAACTCACTGTTTTCATTTTCGTTGGTGCAATCAATCCAGTTGTGCTTATTTACAAGAAGTACAAGTTCAAAATCTCGTAAATAAAAATTAAATTCCCATTCATAAGGAACAAATGTAGCAATATCAGGAGGTGTTATTACAGACCAATCATTCAGGAGATCTAAGGTATGTGGCGTAAAATCTTGTCACGTACATAGAAAAAAATTGATGTGTCAAATTCACTAAGATTAGGACTTACCATTAAAAAAGTGAACATGTTCATAAATAAAATAAAGTGTTGTTTTGAAAAGCCATAATTCGCAAGTCCAATGTTGGAAATGGTTCCACATTCTTGGTATCATCATACTCACAGCAACCTTAAACATATACAATAAGTTTAACAAAAACATAGGTTAGGCATACTAGATTGTTACACAAATTAATGCTATCACTTTTTTAAATTTTTTAAATCCTCCAAGTGAAACAAGAGAATTTAAAATCATAAATGGCAAAGGGAACCGCCCTTTTTTAAAAACAACCCACCACCTTTTATTAAAAACCACACCCTTCTTTTTTTAAGTGTAACTTCCTATTATTTCGAGGCCAGGCTATTATCTTCATTCTGTAACGGATATGTAATGCAAACACCCTATTAATTTGAACTTGTATTCAAAGACATCAGAAAGCATTTTTGTTGTTGTTGTTGTTGTTTAAAAATATATGGCAGCTACCAAAAAGTGATGTTAAATAGTTATAACAAATTGATAGTGAGAAAAAGTTATAGGAAATTAAAGCTCTTGCTAATTCAAATTGTTTACTTTTTCTGTCTTTTATAGCCATCAAATGTAACAAAAAATACCTGGTATTTTTAGAACTTTAAGCAAGATCTCTAATGCATAGATAATTCTCTCTAATTTTCTAAGGTTGCCAATTTTGAAAAATGCAACAAGCTTTATTAGTGAGTTTATTAAATCTTTTCACAATTGTCAACTTCAAACGATTTTTTCTAAACAGTTTTGACAGACAGAAACATGAATTTAGATATATTAATGAATAAACATGATGTAACTTTAAAATGAAAGAAATAGAAACTGGCTGGGGTATAAATGATATGGACATTCGAATGAGTAAGTAAAAAGGAAAAATTTCAAATCATCACCAGGAAACTACAAAACAGTGGTGTAATTTTCAAAGGAATTCTAAGAGTGGTCACTTCACAACAAAGAAACATATACTGATTCAAAATTTCTGTTAAACTTATCAGCATAACCTACTTCAATCATTTCACATTCCAGAAGCCTACGGCATTGCATGCTAGTCGATACTTCCATCTGATGTAAGTGTGCAACAATGTTACTTGTGTATCCATATTCATTTACTGTCCATGGTTGATAAAAATGTACTGAAGAAGATTTGTTGCAACAGACATGAATAGCAGATGTTATCTTTGACAAAAGTATAAAAATGGGAATACTAATATGGTACTACACAATCCTAAAAACAGTTCCACACTTTGTTTTACTTTTCATTATGAGCAGTGACAAATTCAGACATCTGGGATATGGTTGTAGTTGCAAAAAGAAAAATCTTAAAGATCTGTATCCTGAAAAGCAATATAAACATTTTATCCAGTACGTTCTGCCTATACTGTTGTTTCAAATGGCTATAACAAAAGCAGTCAAGCGGAATGTGAAAAGTACTCAAAATCTTGAAAAATGGCATTAAAACTGAAAGGGTTCCCATACCATCATAGACCAATTGCAATTAATCACAAAAGTCACAAAGAAGAATTAAGTAGAATTGTTCTTCAAATTGACTATTGTGCACAACTTTTTGACTGAAAAAACAAACATGTTTTTAATGTGCATAAGGACTATTAATGTGAGCACCTCGTTTTTTGAGAATAACAAATCAATCGTTGTTGCATCAACAAATTCAACTTTGACATCAAATCCAGAATGTGATCTTTTTTGTTCTGGTTCCAAAGGCTTTGTAACTGCTATTTCTTGAAAATTACTTGGCAAAAAATATTTTTGGATGGCATCTCTGAAAGAAAACAATGCTAATGCAGCATGACTTTAAAGACATAACAAAAGCTGTGTTTTAAACTGACACAAACCTTTGTTTATCAATCCATGGGCCATAAGTTATTGTAGTGCTTTTAGAGAACACCAGATCACATGCCCACTCAGGATCTGGTTCAGGGCTTGCATCACCAGTTCCAACAGGAACAAGCCCTTAAAATAGAATATAACATTTACATACAAGTAATGAAAGGAACAATTACACTGATATTATGGCATACCTGGTTCATCTTGATAATAGCATATCCTTGCATGTCCAGCTTGCAAAACCACAAAGCCTTGTCCCATATACTTTGGAGATCTAAAAGTTTATAATTAATCTCTTATAATAATATGATAAGTGTCCACGTGTGTCTGTAACATTTAAAGTGAATGTGTTCATTTTTCTTTGATCTAGCTGAAAAAATTATGTTTTCTTTGTCAGAAAAGCCTCAAGTTTTGTTTATTTATCTTTTATAATCCTGTGATAAGAATGAAGAAATTTTATTTTTGCTGAATAAAATCATGTGTTTAAAACAAAGCAATTTAATTTGCAGAAATTTCCAAGTTTCCCTTGACAATCAAAATAAATGTTAAACATTTATTCCTGCTTTAGAAGACGAACAAATTAGTATAGCAGGTTGTTTACATAAATTTCAGATTTTTGTTTCGAAACTAAGTGGTGAGAGTGACAGTAGAAGGCAAACGTTACCTGTTTTATAGGCAAATCATAGTGGTTTAATTTAAAAGAGCTAAAATAGTCGCAGCTTATCTAAGCTACAATCCGAGACGCAATGTAATTGGACATCTTAAATTTTACATAATTTCACAAGCTTATAAACTTTGAAGACACTGTGCCACCCCTTATCCCTCTTTCAATGTTGTCGTGTAACCCTCAGAGCTATCAGCTCTTAATCAACATTGAAATTGGTGAAAAGAGGGGGAAGGGGAAAAAGAGGGGAATCCACTGCATATAATGTTCCCAATTGTAGTTCAAAGTTCAAAAAAATAAATTATTAACTTCTTTCTTTCTTTTTTAGATAGCTGTGTTTAATTTTTTTATCATGTCTAGCCAAAGATAATAACAGTAGCAACCATATATGTGGCTTCAGAGGATTCAGACTATTCACTAATGCTGCTAGGTTTGTGTCACCATAACTAACCCTGGAAAATATTCCAGGGTTAGTTATGGTGCCATTATGGGTCAAGTTCCAGACATTACTCAACAAAATGAACTTCCCCAAGAAGCCCATGCAAATGTTATACCAATGAATTATCGATAATGTGTCCTTAACTAGACGTAGACTTGCACAACATGTTGCATCTTCAAGGTGTTCTCAAACTGCTGACTAAATTAACAATGGGCATCACAAGTTGCCAACAGACCTGCCCAGAATGCCGAAGGGCAAGCTGTTGGATGTTAAACACAAAATGATGAACAGGCTGCCAATAGATGTGTTCAAGATGCTGCAAGGCAAGTTATTGCTTGACAAAGGCAAGATGTTGAGCAGGTTGCAAATAGAAAACAAGCAAATGCACAACGAAATGTTGTTGTTTAAGCTCGTAGAAATACCCCATATTATGTTTTACATCAACACGTATTTTCAAGCTGTAAAGTTTGACAATGTGGTCAGTCCAAGACAATATCTAATATTCATAGGATGATAGCATACGCTAGTTTTGGATTAAAAAAGGTATTTTGCTGCTCTTTCAAAAAAAGCACACAGCCCTCGAAATAGAGGTCGGACATCGGACATTGTCCAACCCAGACGCAAATATGTCCGACGAAAGTCAGTTCTGGCCTGTCATTTTGTCTGGCACATTTCTGTAGCAACATCTCCCCTATTATAACTTCAAAAATGAAAAATTGAAACATGCAAAAATAACGAGATAATTCAAATACAATCTTGTATCTTTTAATCAATCTTCGTTCTGCATCTCTTTCATTTTGTTTTCATCTGCCGTGTGCCATCATGGAAGTTTCTTAATCATGATCACACTTACCACAAATAATAAATGTGTTAGGTGTCGTTAAAAAAAAAAAAAGTAAGGCTGGGCATTTAATGAGCCAATTAAATCGCAAAAAAATGCCGTCGCTAAATAAAACTTAAAACGTAAAATAAGTTTTTAAGTTTGTATTATTATTATTATTTGTAAAGTCATCACAAGCGAATAGGCAAAAATATGCTTCATTTTCAAATTAAAAAAAATCTTTATCCATGTGGCTTAAATAAAACTTTAAAATTCATTCAGAAAGTTTAGCTACATTTTAACAAACTTTTTACAGAAAAAAAAAATCAGTTAAATGGGACTTGCTATGGTTTCCAATTGTTTTGTCAAATGAAGAAATTATCTACAATTAAATTCATGATATAGTCTGTTCCTCCTGTAAGTGCAGTTTTGCAGACTCGCTTCATCCATGCTCCGTCGGCGTTCACCTCCGGATTAGTTAACAGCATGGCTGGATTTCTTGTGTAAGATCTGGTTACCAAGAATCGAGCTATGGACATGTCTGACCAAACGGGAAATTTGACAGACATTTTGTCTGATGAGTCTCCAAAATGCATTTTTATCCGGCATGGCATTTTTATCTGTACCAGATATTATTTCGACAAAGTCATCACTAAGGCTAGAATAAATATTTGAGATGCAGGTTGTAAAAATTACTGATTATTCAACATTCCACACATTTGTGTATGGTTTTTATTTCAAAAGAATATATTTTGGAAGGCAAATAAAAGTAACAAAATAACAAAGAGTGACTATAAGCCTATAAAAATTTATGGAAAAAGTTGAAGAGGGAAGGGAAAGGAGGCTACATCACCCCTATTAGGGGCGGTTACAACCTTTGTAATTTGAGACGGCACTCAGCATTTGCTGACGTAATTATCGACATATTTTTAAAACATGTACCTTCGCTTTGGTGAAATCGCACGTGGTGAAATCGCACATTGAAAGTCCCTAGGCTTTGTTGATCAGACGTGTGAAAAAAAGCAGAGGATATAACAACAGAAAAAAGTATTTGTTTCTCCAGAGAATAGTTCAGTTGCCTCCTACAACAATGCATGAACAACAAACTCTTAGTAAATCAGTTAACATATTTGTTGCCCTTCAACTGCATCATTAAAAGTTTTTCACCAATGTAGTTTGATTATATCATTGCAGAAAACGCTAAAATATATTTAATGAAATGCTGTTTTATCTGCTTTGAACTTTAATATTTACGCAATTAACTATTATTATTATTTTATTTTTTATTTTTCTTTGCTTTTCTCTGGTAAAAATAATATTTTTTTATTTAGGAGGTAGCTAAAACATTTTTTGGTGTTTTGTTAAGCTAAAAAATTTAGAAGCTGTCACAGTATTCTAATAAGTGCGAATACAGCAGTTATTTGTCGACACTAAAAATGGCGAATTATGAGGGTTTCGTTGGACACTAAATGCATGATATATGCTTTTAAAAGGTCTAATCATGGAGGTGCAGAGCAGTTCAGAACCAAAAGGCCTGAGGACAAGGTTAGCATTCTCTAAATTTAGAACTGGTTACCCCACATTTTCGTATCTAAACATTCTTAGGAGGAAACCAGCAGCGTTGATGTTTGTGCTACATACTGGAAGAATATCATAAGAAAACAAACTTTAATTAGAAAGTAATTTCTGTCTCTTTCCGTATAGTGGGATGAAATAAGGTAGCACTCTCTTCTATTTATTTTTTAATATTTTTTATAAAAAATGGATCCATCTACTGAGCAACCTTGTTGTCTAATTTGGCAAACCTTGTCCCCAAGAATTGTTGAGAACAAGGTTGGCAATACTCACTTGAGCATCATACCCCGCCTAGGTCAACAGGTAATATCAGTAATTTTTACAACCTGTTTGTTGAAATAAATTTTTTTATGTCAGCAATGAAACTGCTGACGTGAGATACATTTCAACTGATTTGCGTCGGCATTGCATCGGCAGTATTTTTTTGTAATGAAATTTTTCAGCTGGCAAAAACTTTCATCATTCCCGATAGTGAACTTTGTTAAGTTGATAGTTCACCGCCAACTGGCTTTATATATTTCGAGATGAACTAATTAGTTTAAGGCATTATTAAGTTGTATATCGCAGAAGTCGCCGGTGACATGCTTCGAAAATGCTTGTTATACGCACAGTTCAATATGAAGCCAAACTATACAGGAGATTCAATTGCTACAGTTTTCGCAGACCATCTTTTCTCACAAAATCGTGTGGGAGAGAGAACTTCTGGACTATATACCATATACTACTTTTTAGATTATTATTACGAATCAAATGGCACCACGGTCTGTAGCTTGAATGGTTTTAGTTAGTGTTAATGGCCTAACTTCTGAAAATGAGTGTAATTATCCTGCAGTCGCAATGAGTGGGAGTGACTCAAACAATACCAAAATTGTTGTTTTAAAAAATTCCACAACAAAATTACGTTTTGCCAACGCAACTACATTATTGCATATTTTACGTTGGCAATTACATCAGCAGTGCCGAATGCTGACGCAAATTTTAAGGGCTGAACAGGTTTCAAACACATTTTTGGATAAACTTTTTGTGCACATTGGTGAATTTTTGCTTATGTCCACAAAAATTTTAAACTCAAAATTATTGCATTCTAAATGGACAAACCAAGAGAATGCTAAACTTATTAGAATAAAATAATGTTTCATCATTATAAATATAGTTTGAGAGTCGAATTATCATTTGAAAAAAATAAGTGCATTCAACTTTGTTAGGATATTTTTCTTGTGTTATTTTTAAAAACACAACTTCAAATGATTATGCGCAATAAAGTTTTTAGCGAGTGATTTTGTGATAGCAAAACAAAACAAAAACAGTCTCCAAGTTTCTCTTTGTTTACCTACTTTTGCATATTGCTAAATTCTTGAAAATTACTTTTTCTATGACGTTTTTCTACTGGAATTTGGCTTGCCTGAGCGCATCCTCACAAGTCCTGCCAAGCTTTGTTTGTTGTGTGATGTCACAAACGAACAAAATATAAACAACAAAGTTGGCTTTTGTTCCATAATGGCAGTGACAGTTAATGTAATTATCATTTTTTGGGGAAAAGTTTGGACAAGCTCTATACAATAGAGCCAACAGATATAAAAATGTCTAAAAAACGTATTTTGCAGTTTGGTAGTATTTTGTTGATGTCAACTAAAGTTTTCAAACCCCTATATCACTTTAATGTTTGATGAAAGCACATGGTCCTATTACAAATTTTTATCAGTTTCAGGCTCTTCACAATGTGACAAGTTAACAAATTTCTGAAATTATTTTTTTGTGTATTGAGGTGTCACTCCTGATTTTATTAAAATTGAAATGTCAGATTCTTCTATTGGTCTATTGCCTAAGTGCATTTTCCACTGGCTTATGAACTAGTAATACATAATTTTAAAAACCTGATTGCATAAAACTTCTTAGCAAATATTAAAGTAGAAAAACAGTTAAATTAGTATTAATACATGTGAGCAGTATGGATGCTTGCAAAAGATAAATCCTGATAACACTTACTCAGTTGTTGATCCTTCGTAACCTGGACTTCTAGATAACAAAACTCTGACATCGTCACATTTTGATTGCAAGAAATGAGTATAATGGTCTAATGAAGATGGTGCCTAAAGAAATGCAATAATAAAAATGTGCACTTTAAATTAAAAAAAGCATCTACTTGCATGCGATACACATGCACTAACTCTAATATATATCTGCTGATTGATTTAACATTTGCTTATCTGAACATATCTTCTAATTCCTTTTGTGTTTAAATTAGCAGTTATGTATAGTAGAAGAGCTGGACTAACTATTATTTTACACAATGCATCTCATCAAATTTAAAAATCAAATCTTACTTAACCCTCTGATATATCAATCTCAGTAAGTTAATAAATTCACATACGTCGGGCATACAATATGCAGCAGTGGCTGTGTTGAAATGAACCCATAATGTGGTTTCCAACAAACGATTACCAATAGCTAGTTTTCCCTGCAAAAAATAACCATATGATACTAATTGTGAGGAGAATTTGCTGTTCATTGTGTTCATTAATTAGCAGCTGCAGGCAGAAAAAAATGGCAAAGTTTAATAGATTTTTTTGCTGGCTTTGTAAACTTAACATATTATAGTTACAAATCTTTTTTAAACTTTAAATGACCAATCAACTTAATAACAACAACTTACTGAACGAATGTTGATATTGACAAGGGGAAAAAGATCTTGCCACGATCTAACACTGCTCTCATCTACATTATTTCTAAATTCGTAAAACAATTCATACATGCTTTACAATGTTTTACAGAAACTGAGTGCCAAAAAATTATAAGACATACTTGTCTTTTCCATTCTGCTTCAGGACATCTAAACTTAAGACAGACTTCCGTGCATCTAAAAAAAACAAAAAGTTTATTCAAAAAATTATGTTTATTGCTGTTGTTTATGCTTGCCCTATAAACACTTACCTCCATATCTCTCACTTTTTAAAATATCTTTGATGTTGGTATATAAGTCTGACCTACAAAATGAAAGGGGCATGCATTGCCTGTATAAATATATACTTACAAAATAATGATGTTCCAACAGACACAAGAACTTAAGAAAAAGTTACTACATGTAAGGCGACTCCAATTTAATTAGTTGTTCTACGGGCCCGACCGACCCTAATTTTCACGAAAACAAAAAAAATAATTATATCAAACAAAAAAGTATTAAAGAAAAAAACAAGAAAAAAAACAAACATTTTCTCATCCCATCTCGTGAAAATATAATGGGCATAGAAGATAATCAATGATGTTGAATGTCAATCTACAATTATACTAAACAAAGGTGAATCAATAATGTTACTTTAGGACCACCATTGGTAAGGCCACTGAAAGTTGATTCTTTGTTCATGTTAAAATTTGTTGCTATAAAACAAAAATGCGTGATACGCTAATTTTGTAACCACAAAAATAGTTAGTGGTTAAACAGAAGTTTAAATTTTTATGTGATTTATAACAAAAATTAGCTACTTTCGCTATAATAGTTATAATACAAATGAAAAACAAGACAGATCATTGTCGTAACACCCTCCTTCGTTATGATTAATATATATGTTTAAAATTACGCTAGCTAAACTGTAATACAGCAAGACTTTAGTTGATACCATTTACGAAAAATAATTAAAACAAGATAGAATACGCTTGTCGTAACGCCCACCTCCATTATGAATTTTAAAAAAATGATTTTAACGCTGCGAAAGACTTTAAATATTCTCAACTATACAACCATAGTTCGAAAAAGAACTTGCACTTAAATTTAGATTTTCCTATAAAACTGCGCAAAAAACATTAAAAGAACACCAAAATTGTTTGTTTTATTATTTTAGGTAGAAGAATAACTTGCTGTATAACTTTCAAAACAACACAACAAAAATTCTTGCTGAGTAACCTTTAAAAACAATTTTTGAGCATGCAACTATTTTTTGTCTTTCCACCTTGAGAACTAGTTACATATTTTTTCGTGAGACAAATTATTATTATTTTTCCTTTGCAACCAAAAAATATAAACTGCATGCATTATGCAAAAAATACATAGAAAAACGGTTGTCGTAACACCCTCCCCTGTTATTTTTCGATCATACATTCTCGATAAAATTAATTTTATTTTGCCGACCGACCGTAAGCTACTATTGACTTCGCCCGTAGAACAACTAATTAATCGACTAATCTAAATTTTTTTTTGTATCAGTATGCTTGCCCTATAAACACTCACTTCCAAACTTGGTCTGTTCCATTCCTAGATGGCAGATGCACAAAATGTAAGCCAAGCTACTGATACAATTTTACATCTTTCCAAACCCAAAAAGGAATGTAAGATTGATTGTTTGGATAAGAAAATAGCAGTTACAGATAATAATAAATTCAAAGAAATCAAAAATGTGCCATTGGACGATATTTTATTCTTTCTCAGCTTGTAGCTCTTTGTTCTCATGTTCCGACTTTGACATTCTTTGATTTTGCAAACAAGTTTTTAGGATGTTCTAGTTATTTTTTTTGAGAAACACCAAAATCATTGTTGCATAAACCATCAAAATTCTTCTCACATCAACAAGCACATTAGAATTTCATGAGAAAGTGACATTCGGCAAGACGTTTGCCAAAGAAAGAAAAAATATAAAGTATTGATTGTTTAAATACATCATTATTTTTCTTAAAAAACACAAAAGTGCGAGAACACGCAACCAAAAACCCATTAAAAAAGAAAAGAAGCTTAAATGAACACTTTCGCCTTTTGAATGAGAATCGAGAGAAAACATTAAGGCCAAAACATTGCCTTGAAACATTAGCTGATTACTGACATGTTTCTACTGACCATCAGAGGAAACCAGACATTTTCATTATTGGTAGCAGTTTACTGAAAAAGGTAAATAGTCAAACCCTACACAAAACCCTAAAGGATGCTCAAAAGTCTCAATGAAATTATTTCTGGCGCCAAAGTGTAATGCATGAAAACATACATAAAACCTTTTCTTGATTTAAACACAAGCAGATAACTCTCCACGTATGCACTAACGAGCTAGCTATTAAATAAAACACCCTCTAAAATTTCTGAAGACATCACTGATCTTGTCATGTCTGCGAGTTACAGAACTAAAATTATTGTCTCCAGTATAATCGACAGAAATGATAAATATGCAGGAATAAAATAATGTAAAAAAAAAATTGAAAACAATGTGCAATAAACACACCAGGACATAAATCCTGACGTATATCTTAACAATAGTAGTAAAAGAGGAACTAAAACCTGTCCTCGCAACATCATCAGATCTATTGAAAAGTGTTGATGGCTTGAGCACAGCATTCGTGGAAAGATTGTAGAAAATGTTTTAACACTTTATCAAACATAAATCCAACATAAATTGCACCCCACGTTATGGGCATATAAACATAAATTTACATGGAAGCAAAGTTTCCAGGAGACTGTCAAGGATTAATTCTGTTGATATGTGAATCAAAACTTGATCAATCCCTTACCGATTGTATTGAATGGTTTTAAACATTCCTATGAAAGAGACCGAAACAAGAATGAAGATGGATAGGTCTTGTATGTTAATCAAATAGTGATACTAAAACTTTACCGTCAGTGATGTAGAAATAATGGGTATTGAAGTTATTAGTGGAGGACAAAAGTGACTTATACTTGACTTCAAAAGCTGTGAACCGAACCGAAATTTATCAACCTTAAAAACACACTATAACCTAGCAAACTTAATTAAATCATTAACTTTTTAGAAATATCTTGTGAACCCATGCTGTATAGACCATATATAGGTTTCTGACAAGACAAGGCAAGGTTTAGTAACAGGTCTGATTGGCACAAACTTATAACACACTCCTCATAATAAAGTACAAAACTATGAAAAATCTATGAAAAATTTTAATAAATCTGCATTCTAAGAATCAATTGAGTTAGAATTAATGAACTTTGCAAACCTAGATGCGGCTTTCAAGAAAACAGTTAAAAAACATATGCCACTAAAACAAAAGATCGTTAGAAACAATTATGCACTACTTCTTACGAAAAGATTACAAAAAAAAAAAAATAATGACAAAAACCAGAAAAAAAAAACTAAAGGTCTAGAAAATTCAAGACAACAATGCATTTGGGAAAATCATTAAGCCAAATTTCTCTTAGAAAGCAATCGAGCAAAAGATAACTTTATGAGTCGAAAAGGACGCTGTTTTGTGAAATAAAAGTGAAATTCTATCATGAATGATTATTTCGTGAAAATCACGAAGTCACTCAATATAAACGACACCCCTGAAAATAATCTAGAAACAGCAAGTGATTGTTGTTGTACCAAGATTGATGCTATTATTTCAAGTTTCAAAGACACCCAAGCATAAATAATATCAAGGCAAAGATCATTCCAAATGCTGGCATTGACGAAAATGAAATTTTGTCATGCTTCAGTAGAAAACGTAAAGGGTTGTATCAGATCTTTAAAGAGTGACAAGGCCTGTCCAGAGGAAGACATACCTGCAGATCTTATCAAGGCTCATGCAAATGTTTTTGTTGAGCAGTAACCTAGTCACTATTATATCAGTTTAACAGATTAGTGAGTTCATGGAGGGAAAAATGTCCCCCATTCTATCTGGTTTTAGGAAAGGTTGCAGTAGTGAACATGCCCCTATAAATCTAATAAACTTTCTTCGAAAAAGGTCATATTCCAAAACGTGTTGCTGACTGCAATAATCATAGACTGCTTATTGCTAAGCTTCATTCTTATAGGTTCTCTTTTAGTGCACTTATCTCTTTTGGAACTTATTGAAATAGTGCTTTCAGAGAGTAGGTGTTAATGAGTTTCTGGAAGAAGATGGTCTCTGGTGTACCACAAGGGTCAATTTTATGACCACTACTGTCTAAATGATTATCTTTTTCCAGATGACATGAATACTTACTACTCTGACATTTAGTTGTAATTAGAGGTGAAATATATGTTAATACAACTTTATAGGTCAGCAGCTTTATGGTTTTCCAAAAATGGCTTGCAATTTTATAATATTTGGGAAGCCATAAAGTCCAAATTTAATTTTGAATAGAGAAATTTTAACTGCATTAAATGTGCGAAGCTTCTAGGTATTAAATTTGACAGTTAGTTAACTTGTGCAGAACACATCAACTCACTGTGTTAAAGGTAGCTGCAAATGTAATGTCCTGAAAAGAATTTCCTGGATTGTTGACGATAAAAACAGAAATGTATTATATATGACATTATAGCGTCTGAATTTAATTACTGTCCTTGAGTCTGGGGATTCAATAACAGAAAATCTATTGCAAAGGTAGATAGAGTCTTGAAAGGGGCACCTTTCAGTCTGAAGTAGAATCATTTTCTTCTATGGAAGGTATTTATGTGAAAAATGGTAGACAGTTACTAACAGAGGTCTACAAAACAAAATGGAAATTGAATCCTTCTTAGATGGAATGTGTGTTCCAGGTTAGAAATAACACTGGGTACAATTAGGGTCATCAAGTGGTTAAGTTAGATCTTAAACACATGTCACAAAATAGGGGTATAACATTTGGATATGTAGCCTAGCAATTATGGCATTTCCTTCCAGAAGAAATGAGTTTTTGATCTAGTTCTGTATAGATTTAAAAGGATATTCTTATCTCCAATGTAAATGTAGGATCTGTGCAAAAATATATTTTTAATTTAGGTTTTGTATAATTTTACTTTATAACATTCAATTTTAATTAGTCATAACAGACTAACCACCTTCCTTAGTAAAATCAATCATGATTTAATCTTATCATAATTGTGACATGGTTTTCATTTTTCGACCGTTTAATTATTATAACGCTGTTAAAATGATGTTATAACACCGTAATAACGCTTCCACTTTAGCGTTAATTTAAAACTTTGATCTTCATTTTTAAAGCGTTAAGAGGCGTTAAAACAACCAGCATTATAACGCGTTAATAACACTACCCGTGTTTTATTTTTAGCAGCATTATAACGCTGCCCTACTTTCGAAACCCGTTAGACAAAATTCGATCATGAAACAATAACTTGACTTCCCGTTCAACGAGTTTAAAAAGTAAACTTTAGATCAGAAATTTTATTATTCATTTATTTTCTTTCCAACTTACGACATTGTCGTCAGTGTCATCCAGCGTGCGATTATATTACGTTGTTATAAAAAAAGTTTATTTACAACAACGTGTCATGGTTCCATTTACTATGTTTTAGAACAAGTGTTTTAAATCATAGTAGCTGCATATGTTTCATTTCGTCGATAACGATCTTGTCAAAACCCCGTTTGACATATCGTAAGATGAAAACAGGATCGTAAAAAGTGAAAAGGTCGCCGTAAATTGTTTAAAAATCATAAAAACAGGATCGTAGAAAGCAAAAAGATCGCCATAGATCGTTAAAAAATCATGAAAACAGGATCGTAAAAATCAAAAGATCACTGTAGATCGTTCAAAAATCATGAAAACAGGATCTTAGAAATCGAAAAAGATCGGGGTAGATCGTTTAAAAATCATGAAAACAGGATCGTAGAAATCGAAAAAGATCGCCATAGATCGCTTAACAATCATAAAAACGGGATCGTAGAAATCATAAAAATCGCGGTAGATTGTTTAAAAATCATGAAAACAGGATAAAGCTTCAATGATCGACGTTCGCTGTAAAGAAGCGTTTTAACGCGTTATAACGGTTAGAAGTCACAGTTTTGAAAAATCTGTCTGAGCAACGTTCGAAAGTTTTCTACGTTCAAAATTTTGTGAAATCTGGCGTTATAACGCTTCTAAATGATGAGCCAATCAGTTTGAAGTAAGCAAGATGAACTTAAGCACTGGTATACTTTTTACAGTCAGCGTTATAACATGGTATTAACGCCGTTAAAATATCAAATAAAGTTAAACAGCAAACAGTTGATACTCACAAACCATTTACTAACATTAAATTCTTGAGTTGCTATGTTTAGTTATTTTCAGAGATGACAATAAATTTATCTTTTTTTGACAAAGAAACATGTGCAGAAAACATTAAAAGCAATTTTGATGATTACAATGTAGGGACAACGTGTTGATAACATGTGAGAAAAACAATCAGATTAGCAACATTAAAATGTAAAAAAAGATTTTTAAATTTTCAGTTTATCAGTCACACATTGAAGCTAATACAATCTAGTGAATATATTTTTTCTTTTCTTCAAATTAATGTGCACCTGTTAAAGAGATGAAATTCGAATCCATTCAGCTGTAATATCCACCTGCACTTTGATACCTCAAAAAGATCTAAATGTGGGTTAATAGAAAAAGTTACATTTTCAAAACAATATTTAATGGTTGTATGAGTACCGTAATTCCTCTTTTTAGCCCCCAGGGGCTTATTAAATTCTGGAGGTTTTAATAGAAGGGGGGGGGGGCTAAATAAAGGAAGGAGGCTAAATAAATAATAGAATTTTAAAAACAAAAACAATATCTATTATTCAAATTAGTTTTATTTAAGATTTATATCAGATGTTAACTTTATCTGTTTCATCATCATCTTCATCTAACAGAAGTTTTACGTCTTCCATGCACCTCTCCTCTTCTGTGACGTCAACCGGATCAACTGGTCACAAAAAATTGAAAGATGGACTTGTAGTGCCTGGAACATACACAGCCCGTTGTAAAAAAAAGAACCGCAGGTATTTTGGAAACAAAACTTGGGGAGAAAAAATTAAAGCTGTAGCATATGGATATCGTTGTATATGACGTTAAATCAACGAATAATAATTATCTGACTGTCTGACGTCACAGTTTCTAAAATATAATAGAAATATGGTAAATACAAATTACCAAAACAATTTTTACCTTGATCTTTTGATATTCTTCTAAGGTTATTTAGCTCCTCAACCTTGTACTTTAACCACCATTTGAAAATTGCCAATCCATCAACAATTCTAAATATAAATAGCATTCTATGACATAAAGATTGAATTCCCCTAAAAATTTAAACTTGATTTAAAATTTTAAATGCAAAGTCAATAAAAGACACCATACTTGTAAAGAAACTTATCTCTAATAACAAGTGTAAATTTTCCGTGAACAGGGAAAATTTTCATGAAATTATTTCTACCGGCATTTTCACAACGCGGCAAAATCAGAAAACAAAATCGAAAATAAAAATGGCTGCAATAAATAGACGCTTGCTTTTACTGATTTTGCTGCAAAGAAGATTATCTAGAGCAAGTCAAAGCAAGCGATGTAGGGTTTGTAAAATATTTTCCGAACGTACTTTTAAAGGTGAATATCGTGCTCATTCAAGAAAAAAAGTTGTTTGACCATGAGTACTTTTTTAAACAATTTCGCATGTCACAACCTGGTCTGAGCATTTGTTATCACTGATTCCTCCAATTAATACCAAATGGTCATTGTGCAGAGAGACAATTAGAAAGACTTTGTTTATCTTTTGAACATAAACGATGAAGATCCGTCTCGGACATGGAGACCCGTTACGTCACATTGGATTTTTATAGTTTTTTCGCGCACTTTTCATATTGCTTCTAATCTCCGTACGAATAGGACAAGCGTGTGGTAAGGGTGAGAATTGAAAATATCGTAGTTCTTGGTTGAAATCTTAACATAAAGAGTTTCTTTAAGCAGCAAAAAGGATTCAAGCGCAGCAAACGACGCAATAGTTAGTGTTTCATGTTTTATTTTGTACGTGTAATATATTGTCTATCGACACAGGCTATATTTGTATTTATTTATGTTGTGTTTATCTTCTTGCATCTTTGTATTTTATCTGTCCGTATTTAAGCTATGAAACGTCATCATCTTATTGTACTTGACCGACCGATGTACAGTATTTTATTCTACTGCCCCCTGTGTTCACATGCGTCTGCTTTCTTGTGTACTGTCCGCGCACAAAACATTTCATATTAGTCGAACCGATCTACATCGCATCACGATAATTTACCCATTTTTATTTATTATTTTACCGTAAACTTTCACTTAACAAATTTATCACAGTCCCGGCTGGATGTTTCGTATCTTATCATTTAATCTGTTTTAACCACTTTATCAGTATGGATCATTAGTGTTAGAAAAATCATTAGTAGCAGATAGATAGAAACATTAGCAGTTGATTAAACGTAATCACTACACATAATGCATAAACGAGTTAGAGCTACTGTTAACTCAACCGGAGTTTTAAATGAAAAAGTAAATTCTCTAAGGACTAGTCGAAGTGGTCATATTGGCATTATAACTAAAATAATTAATCGTTTATCACTCTTTCAAACAGAGCAAAATAAAGATTCAGAGATAGTTAACATGTCAAATAAACTTAACGAGACACTCGGAATAGTTGAAAATATAACTTTTGAGCATAATAATCTGGTCTCCGCGGAGGAGAGTGAGGCTGCTAACCAACTTTTAATAGAGCAAAAAATAAAAATCGACCAAAATAAAATCTGTTTGTGAGGAAATTTTAAACATTCTAACGCTGATGATAATTTAGAAATTAATAATGCCATAAGTCAGGACTCACGTCACCGCTCATCGTCGCATTGACCACCTCCAGATCACTCTAGATCTTCCAGACATTCCAGTTTATATTATCACTCTTCTCACAACAGTCAAAAAAGCCATCATAGTAAGTCCCAATCGACATCATCTTTGAACTTGCCCCTAGAGAGGAAGACTGAATCTGCTCAGGCTCAGTTAGAGGCGAAACTTGCGGAGGAAAAGCTTAAAAGGGAATTAAATTTATTAGAACGGAAGAGAGAGATAGAGCTTAAAATATTGGAACAAAAGAAAATGCTAGAGAGAGACGAAATAGTAGAAAGGTTGAACGTAGTGAAAGATAAAGCTGAAATTGCCAGATTAAGAGAGAGTATAATAGAAGAACATGTTGCTTCAGAAGATGTCCGTTAGATCGCAAATTACACAGCCATTAATATTTAGAGAGAGGAAAAGCTTGTCTTATTAGGTACCAACCACCGAAAACCTTCCAATATTAGATAGCAGAATTGACAGAGAAGAGAGAAATATTTCATCCCAGATAGACTTATCATCTCTACAACATCCTTAAAACGACACTACTTTCGTTATCCCTAGTGACATCAACAAACATTATTCTAAACCACATTCTACGTATTCATCAAACCATTCAACAAAAAGCCGTCACTTCTTCAACATCGATGATGTACCGTCTGATGCATCTTCGTCAGTCAATCAACATCCATATAAAGATCAGACTAAAGCACTTCCACATTTAAATCAGGATAAATCTCAAACTAACCGTTCAGAACTAAAAGATGTCGAAAACAATGTCTTCAATAATCCGGAAAATATCGATAATTCTCGATATCAACCGATTAATAAATTTATTGGCGATCTTATTGAAGGACAAGAAACCATTATAGAACATGCAAGTGCGATAACTACAGCTAGAGTACTTCGCCGTGAGTATGAATCAAGGAATCTACCAGTTATTGATCTGTTTAGGTTTGATGGTTCACCTAATAAATGGCCAGAGCACACTTGAAGGTTTCCTTTGACGATAACACAAGGATGGAGAGGTTGATAAGTGTATTAGACGGTGAGGCAAAGAAGATGGTGTTATCGATTGGTGCAAGTGGGATATTTTACGCATCTACATTAAAAGCATTGAAACGTGACTTCGGCAATCCTGTTGTTGTATCTTATTTTAAATTAAAAAACGTTCTCGATCTTCCTCAAACACCACCTCGCGACAGAATATCTCTCCGTCGATATCAGCAGCTTCTTAATTCTAATAATACTTGGCTAATCTCTATGGGCTACAAATCTGCTATTAATTCAACTGAGAATCTAGCAAAGGCTGTAGCTAGATTACCTCACTACTTTCGCAATCAGTTTTACAAATTTTCGAAAGACAAAATTACGAGTGAGAATAGCATTAATTTGATTGATTTTGAGAAATGGTTGAGTTGGAAGTTATTAGAGCAATTCAATCCAATAGCAAATTTAATCGCAGATCAGGAATAGAATAAGATTAAAAATGGAAAGGAGAACATTTGCAACAGGTGCAGGTAGTGAACGCAGTACGAAGTGTTGGATTTGTTCAGGAAATCATTTTGTTTTTAAATGCAGAGAATTCGAATCAAAACAGGTGGCAAATCGTAGGAAGTTTGTTTTCGAAAAGGGACTGAGGTGTCGAGAAGATAAATGTGGAAAACGTCACCACACCCTGCTGCATTTAGGACCGTCATAACAAAATGAAAATGAAGATACAAAGAATGAATCTGAGGGAAGAATCACCCGATCTCGTACCTATCGCACCTATCTTCAAGTTATCCCGGTTACCGTAACTCATAACAACAAATCAGTAACAACCAACCCTATTTTAGATAGTGGGTCAGATAGCACCTTAATTTGCGAAGAAACAGCACGGAAACTCGGATTAGGTGAGAAGGAGCAATCGTTGAGAGTATCAAGGATCCTATCGAATTCAGAGACATTTAAATCAAAAATGGTATCATTTGATGTTCACCCTACCAATCTGAAAGAAGAAATCAGAATCGAAAAAGCATGGGTTGTACCAGATCTTAACACTCCTACTTAAAAACGAAACATCACAAATTTAAAAGAAAAATATGTTCATTCAAGAGACATCGATATACCAACCTTCAACAACGACAGAGTAACAGTACTTATTGGAATCGATACACCATCACTTCATATTCAACACGATTATCAACTTGGAAAACACAACGAACCAGTAGCTGTTAAAACGCAACTTGGTTGGATCCTATTTAGTGGGAAGTATAAAAACATATTTACCAATATTAATCGATTAGAAACTGATATATGATCTCACTAAAGCAGTAGAAAGATTTTGGGGAATCGAGTCATATAATATGGAACAAAGCCTCCACTCCACCCAGACCTACTAACGAAAGGCGGAAAACATGCGTTACACATACTTAAATCGACCTCGGAAATGAAAGACGGTCATTTTGAAGTAGGTTTATTGTGGAAAGATGAGAAACCAAAATTACCATACAACAGGGAATTAGCAGTCAAACGTCTGAAATCTAACGAAAGAAAATTGAGCAAGCAACCAATTTAACAGAAAATTACAGGTTACAAGTCAAGGAATATATCGCTCTTGCACATGCGAGAAAGCTTTCAGACTTTTTAAGACCAAATATCCGATATCACCAACTACATACCACATCATGGTGTTGTCCATCCTAACAAGCCTGGAAAAGTTTGTGTAGTCTTTGACGCAGCAGCAAAGGTATTTCATTAAACGACATCTTGTTGCCCGGCCCAGACTTGCTGGACAACCTAGTATCTGTACTCACATTCCGTACCAATCTTTACGCAATTATGGCTGACATTGAAAAAATGTTTTATCAGGTCAAAGTATCAAGGATAGAACAAGACATTCTTTGTTTTGTTTGGAGAGAAAACACCGGCAACAATATTGATGACTTTTTGCCATGGAAGTACATTTATTTGGTAAAGTAGACTCACCTTGTTGCGTGATTTACGCTCTTCGACAAACTAGTATCGATCACGATCGCAAAATCGTAGACGCTATCACGATAAAGTTTTTCATGGATGATTATCTGGACTCCATGAAAACGGTAGACGAAGCCGTGACAAAAGCATTGAAAAGTTGTGGCTTTCGTTTAACAAAATGGCTTTCAAATTCTTGTGAAATTCGGTGTTTTCCAAATACCGAAATCGTAATCAACGTCAATCTAGATCTAAACAAATTCGAATACTGACTATTTCACATTCAAATTTGTCAACAAGCCATCACCTAAACTAAGAGGTATATTAAGTTTAACAAGTTCAATATTTGACCCACTTGGCATCTTAACACCATTAATTTTAGAAGGAAAACTTATCATCCCATCTTTGTGGAAATCCAAAGTAGACTGGGATGAACAAATACCAACCGAATTAAAAACAAGGTGGTTGAGCTGGACGAGTGAACTGGAGAAACTAACATCGATCAACATTCCTTGATGGCTCAAACTACAATCCGATAATCAGTTGATTCAACTACATATTTTTTCCGACGCTTCAATCAATGCATATGGTGCTGTCACATATCTACGTATTCAAGATACGCATACCGTCAATGTAACATTCATGATGGGAAAATCCAGAGTCGCCCCGTTGAATCCGAACTCTCGCAATACCAAAATTAGAATTACAAGCTGCTGTCTACAAGAATGAGAGAATCAATAGTGAGTAGTCTTTCCATGGACCTCAGTACCAAATTTTGGAGAGATTCACAAACAGTTTTAAAATATATATCGAATGAAAGCCGAAAATTTCCAGTATTCGTTATGAATCGCATAAATGAAGAAGACTAATCAAGATATTGTAGGTGAGAAGTGTATACGTAATGATGAAGGTGTTTTGGCTAGCACAGAGGAGGAGAAAAGGGTAGCTTGGAAGAATCATTATCAGAGGTTGCTTAACACTGAGTTTGATTGGGACGAGGATAATTTGTCTGATGATGATGTCGTAGAAGGGCCAGCTATGCAGATCAAGACAGAATGGGTAGTGGAGGCTATTAGGAAATTGAAGATTGGCAAGGCTGCAGGAGTATCAGGTATTGTTGCAGAGATGGTAAAAGCATCTGGATATATTGGAGTTGAGCTTATTACAAGTCTTGCTAACCAGATTATAAAGGATGGTGCTATTCCGAGTGAGTGGCAGTCGAGTGTAATAGTGAACTGTTTCAAGGGCAAGGGTGATGCATTAGAAAGGGGTAACTATAGAGGTTTGAAGTTGGTTGATCAAGTAATGAAAGTTATTGAAAGAGTGATTGACAAGTTACTTAGAGAAAGAATTGATATAGATAAGATGCAATTTGGTTTTGTTCCAGGGCGTGGCACTACAGATGCAATATTTTTACTCAGACAGCTTCAGGAAAAGTATTTAGGAAAGAGAAAGAATCTCTATTTTGCCTTTGTAGATTTAGAGAAAGCTTTTGATAGAGTGCCACGTAAAGTTATTTGGTGGGCTATGAGAAAATTAGGTGTGGATGAGTGGCTAGTTACGATGGTTCAGTCTATGTACAGCAATGCTAGAAGTCGTGTCAGGATTAAGGATTCACTTAGTGATGAATTTAGTGTAAATGTTGGTGTACATCAGGGTTCTGTACTTAGTCCTTTGTTGTTTATTCTAGTCTTAGAAGCGCTGTCGATGGAGTTCAGAACAGGTTGTCCATGGGAGTTATTGTATGCAGATGATTTGGTTCTCATAGCAGAGTCGATGGAAGAATTAGTTGAAAAGTTTGAGAAGTGGAAGAAAGGACTAGAAGAGAAAGGGCTGAAGGTAAACACAGCAAAGTCTAAAGTCATGATAAGTAGCATTGCAGCCAAGTGTGACCTTGTAGTTGGAAAGTGGCCTTGTGGAGTTTGCAGGAAAGGGGTTGGTAGTAACTCAATTTTTTGTCAGACTTGCAAGCATTGGGTACATAAGAAGTGCAGTAGTATTAGTGGAAGGTTAAGAGCTGACATACAGTTTGTATGCAAGCGTTGCAAAGGTGAGATTATAGAGAATGAAGTATTTCCAGCTTTAATGATGTACAACAGTGGCTCGTTAGAGATAATTAAGAACTTCTGTTACTTAGGTGATATGTTGGGCAGTGAAGGGGGTGTTGGAAGAAGTGTTACTTGCAGGATAGGTTCTGCTTGGAAAAAGTTTAGAGAGTTACTTCCTTTATTGACTAGCAGAGTCCTGTCAATTGAGGTAAAAGGTAGGTTGTATGAGGCCTGTGTAAGAAGTGTTATGTTGTACGGTAGTGAGACATGGGCAGTGAAGCAGGAAGATCTTGACCGTTTAGAAAGGAATGATATGAGAATGGTTAGGTGGATGTGTAATGCCAGTCTGAGAGACAGAAAGAGTTCGGATGAGCTAAGAAGCAGGCTAAGTCTTCGCAGAATTAAAGATGTTATCCAGATAAGAAGATTGAATTGGCTGGGGCACTTGGAAAGAATGGAGGAGGATAATTGGGTAAGAAAGTGTAGAGACTTGATAGTTCCTGGGGCAAAGCCCAGAGGCAGACCGAGAAAGACTTGGCAGGAGGTTATAAGGACAGACTTGATAGAGAGGAAGTTGAGTTTAGATCTAACACAGTCTAGATCAGATTGGAAGAGGGTCATTAATATACCCCGTCCAACCCATGCTAGCATGGAAAACGGACGTTAAGCCGAGAATGATGATGATGATGATGTACTACGACTGACGTCAATTCATGGCGTTTTGTACCAGGAACTCTGAACCCAGCAGACAATGCTACAAGATATGTACCACTATCATCGATAGAGAAATCCAGATGGTTAACCGGTCCATCGTTCTTAATTGAAGAAGAATGCAATTGGCCAGACCAAAACCAAAATGTCATTCAAAGTGAAGAAGACGCAGATATTACCACCAGTAATGCAATACCAGAGAAAACATCTTTTATCAAATGGGAAAGTTTTTCTGATTGGCAAAAACTATTAAAGATGGGAGGGTCTGAACGTGAAAAATTTGATTACCTGACCTTTGATGAAATTGAAGCAACAAAGTTACATTTGTATAGCATCTCACAACAAGAATCCTACCCATCAGAATTCAAAAACCTACAATCATACAACGAACCACTAAAAAGATCACCACTTGTAGCTTTGAGACCAATGATGCAAAACAATTTGATTCGTGTTGGAGGAAGAATTGGTTTAATCAATATACCATTTGAGCCGAAACACCACATTGCACAACTCATAATTCAACACATTCATCATACAAACTTCCATGTTGGACAAAACGCCACACTAGCACTATCAAGACAAAATATTTGGATTCCGACTGGAAAATCCTTTGTGAAGAATTTGATAAATGCATGTACATACTGCAAATCAAAGAAAGTAAAACCAATGTCATAACTTATGGAGATCTACCAATCGATCGTCTTGCTGTAGGTGAACCACCATTTAATCGATCAGGAGTAGATTACTTTGGTGCAATTTGGTCAAGAGAAGTAAGAGGACAAGAGCTTCATCTGGAACCATGAAAAGGTATGGAGCATTGTTTACCTGCATGACGTCACGTGCCGTTCACATTGAGCTCGCTGGAGATTTATCGACAGATAGTTTCATTCTTGCACTTCAACGTTTTTTTTCAAGAAGAGGAAACCCCAAAACAATCACAAGCAACAATGGAACCAATTTCGTCGGCGCAGATCGTGAACTAAGGGAGCTGATAAGGAATTTGAATGAGACAAAACTTCGAAAAGAGTTAACAAAGAATAGTATCGAATGGTAATTCAATCCACCATTTTCACCATGGATAAATGGAGCAATGGAATCTATGGTAAAAATCACTAAACGACTATTAAAAGCGATAGTTCGTGATTGCGTTTTTACCAAAGAAGAGTTACGTACATTCTTGACTGAAGTAGAAGCAACCATCAATAGCCGACCATTGACTTCTATCAGCAGTGACACAGATTGTTAATGTTTAATATTGTGATTCTCTTTCTTATAGTACTCTAGACAATAGAACATCGTGGAGGTGTATTCTATACCAAAAGGGGAAGCAAAGATATAAACACCAACAGGTAATATCCTATCTCTTTAACAATGGTAGCAGAGCTGGCAAAGTTATACACTGCCCAGGTGTAGTTGGAATACTGAGGTATTTATATTGACTCTTTTGCTTCAAACGTGTACAATAAGTGGCATAAAATCACCTCCGGTCTTCGAACCTGAAGAAGTTGACGATTATGCATCATGGAAGAATGATGTTGAAGTTTGGTATACCTGCTGTTTATCTGTCATTGAAAGGCAAAGCTAGGGAAGCAGGTCGTGCCATATCAGTTAATGACTGGAAAGGAGATGATGGTGTCCAAGTGATTCTACAAAAACTTTATGAAGTGTTTCAAAGTGAAGAGACAACTCGTGCATATCATGCATTCAAAGAGTTTGTAGAGTATAGGAGGAGTAGTGGAGAGAATTTTTCGACCTTCATTGTGCAATATGAAAAACGATACAGAAAAGTGAAGAGGTACAATCTAGAATTACCGCCGGGTGTGCAGGCGTTTTTCTTAATGCAAGCTGCAAATTTATCTACTGATTTAGAGAAACTGACGAGAGCTACTGCCAAGTTACATGGATATGAAAGACAAACTACAGAAAGTATTTGGTGACTCATTTAAAGACAGCTCTGAGGTGGTTCCTGTGAAGCAAGAAGAAGCTTACTATATTTATGGCAAGGACTAGTATGGTAATGGAAAACGAGGCGGGAGAAATTTTTCCAGTGGAAGCAGTTTTTGGAAGTCAAAAAAAAAGAGCACAGCAAATACATCTGGTAACCCAGTTGATTCTGAAGGCAATGCCTTACGGTGTCATCATTGTGAGTCGACAAAACATTTTGTTGGAAATTGTCCTCATCGTGAGAATGTTTTATGGTGTCATCATTGTGAGTCGACAAAAGATTTTGTTGGAAATTGCCATCATCGTGAGAAAGTGGTGGAAGAAAGTAATATGACTGTTCATATTACACTGGTGACTGGGAAAGGTAGTGGAAGTATGGTGTTAGAAATGCTGGGAAAAGGTATCCCTGACAGTGCGTGCACAAAGAGTGTAGCTGGATCGATGTGGATTGATGAGTTTGTTAACATGTTGAGTGAAAAAGATCAACAAAAGGTTCATCAAAGTACTGTTTCAAGTGAGTCGCTGTTTCATTTTGGTGATGATGTGGGGAGTCGTAGCTTCAAATTTGTGAAGATTCCAGTAAATTTTGATGGTAAAAAGCGAAATATTTTGAAAGTTGATGTTGTGAGTAATGAGATTACATTGCTTATAAGTAAACCTGTGATGAAGTCCTTGTGTATAAAAATTGATTTTGAAAACGATTGTGCAATGTTTGATGGTGAAAAGCTTGATCTTCAGTGTAGCTCATCAGGACATTACTTTTTGTCATTGACAGAGTTAGCTCATGAAAACTGTAAAGTTGTTTTTCATACAGAAAACGTGTTGACCTTACCCAGAGAAGAAAAAAAGAAGAAGGCAATAAAACTTCATCATCAATTATGTCATGCGTCAAAAGAAAAATTGGTTGGCTTGTTGAAGAAAAGTGGATGCAGTGACAAAGAATTTTTTCGTTTGATTGATGATTGTTGTTCTTCTTGTAAGTTCTGTGAACTTTACAAAAAACCTTACTCTAGGCCTGTTGTTGGACTGCCAGTGTCTGATAAACTTAACGATTTTGTCTGTAAGGATTTGAAAGAGCTGGAAAATGGAGAGTTGTGGTTCCTTTATCTTGTTGATGCGAGTACTCGATACACAGCTGCATGTTTGATTAATACAAAGAAGAAAGAAGTTGTGGTATGCAAGATTTTTCAATTATGGATAGCTTATTTTGGAGCACCTAGAAAGTTTCATAACGATTGTGGAGGGGAATTTTGTAATGCAGTTATGGAGGAGTTTCAGTAACGGCATTGTAGCGCTCTATGAAATGATGATAAAAACCAAAGAAGATGTTAAATGCAATATGGATACTGCTTCGGCATGGACAGTTTCGGCAAAGAATGCGCTTCAAAATCAAGGAGGATTTTCTCCAAACCAGCTTGTTTTCGGCACCAACGTGAATTTACCTTTGGTAATATCTGACTCCCCTCTTGTTTTAAAATTAACTACTTCCAGTGAAATTGTGAGACGAAATCTTAATGCTCTTCATTCAGCTCGTGAAAATTTTATTAAGGCAGAATCAAGTAACACCATTCGCCGTACTCTAAGACACAATGTGCGCAATTTTTCAGAGGAGCATTACACAAATGGCGACAAAGTTTTCTACAGGCGCAAGAATGCAAAGAATTGGAAAGGTCCTGGAACAGTTCTTGGTAAAGAAGGCAACTTTGTGTTAATATGTCATGGTAGTTCCTTTTACAGATGCCATCCTTCCCAACTAATGAAAGCGATGCCTCCCTCAACTGTACAGTCACCCACATCTTCCAATGAAGTAAAGACGCAACGAAGAATGAATTGCGGTAATGTTGTTGCTGAAGTGGAGGATGAAGATGAAAGTGATGCGGAAATGGTAGAGAAAGATGAGAAGGAATCTAGTCTGAGGTTGATGACGAAGCAGAGAAAGTAGTTGATAATAATATTGAAGGCGAAGATGCTGATAATTGTGGTGAGACAATAAGTGATGTGGATGATGAAGTTGAAGAAGTGGTAGCAAGTGGTGCTAGTGAGGTACTTGGTGAAGGTGATGCTGAGAAGCTAGATGGCACTGTTACAAAAGAAAGTGATAAAACTACTAGATTTGCGAGGGAGAGCGACGTGTCTCAAAGTAAATACTCCAATCACAGTAAACCTAAGCCAGAAACTAACATTCGTTATATGTTGAAAGATGGTCATGGTGGTCAGGCAAGAGTTTTATCAAGGCAACCAAAAAGAACAGGTGGTTCTAGAGATTGGGTTAATATTTTGAGGGCCGGAAAGGATGAACCAAGTAGTATTAATTGGAATCAGGTGTCTTGGTGGAAAAAATTGGCTTCAGAGGAAACTGTGTTGATTTTTTCAAAAACAGATTAGTGTAAACAGGCTGTGATTGATGCAAAGGAGAAGGAGTTCTCTAATCTGTGTGATCATAATGTGTTTCAATAAGTTAATGATGTTGGTCAAGCAACGGTGTCATGCAAGTGGGTAGTTACAGAGAAGGAGAGAAACAGAGTTACGTTGTTAAAAGCTAGGTTAGTAGCGCGAGGCTTTGAGGAGGTTGTAGAATGTAGAACTGATTCACCAACTTGTAGTCGCCAAGCTTTAAGAATGGTGTTTGTGTCTTCGACATCAATGTCTTGGAAGTTGGAATCATTAGAAGGTAAAGTTTGGAAACTTATGCGCTGTATCTATGGTTTCAATGATGCGCCACTGGAGTGGTATAATAGAGTTAAAGAAGTTTTGAAAGATTTCGGTGGGAAGAAAAGTTGTTTTGATAGTGCAATGTTTCTGTGGTATGATGATGACGAATGTCTGTGTGGCATTGTGCTGACCCATGTCGATGATTTTATATATTGTGGCACCAGCAATTGAAGGTCTTCTATTATTGATGGTATTTTGACAATATTCAAAGTTAGTAAACAGGAGTGTTATGCTTTCAAATATATTGGACTTAACATTGTTCAAACATCTTCAGAGATTTTTGTAGACCAAATCAATTACGTTCAGAATCTCACACCAATAGAAGTGTCTCAACAGCGAGCTTCGCAGAAAGATAATGATCTTACTATTGAAGAAAAGAAATCCTTAAGATCTCTTTGTGGCCAGCTTATATGGGTTACTTCTCAGACCAGAGCAGATTGTGCCTTTGATTCGTGTTATGTGAGTAACTATGGAAAGAATCCGAAAGGCAGTCATCTGATTGAGGCAAATAAGGTGGTTAAGAAATTGAATGTTACAAAATTACGATTGACATTTCCTAATCTTGGTCATCCAGAGAATCTTGCAGTATATGGTGATGCGACTCATGCGAGTCTACCTAGTGGTGCCTCACAAGGTGCTTACATAGTTTTCTTGTGTGGTAATGGATATGTTTCACCTGTCACATGGCGCTTAAAGAAGCTTGATCGTGTTACAAAGAGTCCACTATCTTCTGAGACGATGGCGTTACGTGAGTCAGCGGATGCTGGATATTTTGTTGCATCAATGGTAAAGGAGATATTTCATCTTAATGTTGCTCCATCTGTTGCATGTAAAACTGATAACCAATCGCTACGAGAGCATCTTGAAAGCGCAAAGATCATCCAAGATCTGAGATTACGTGTTGATATTGCAAGATTGCGTGAAATGATTCAACTCGGAGAAAATAATGTACAATGGGTATCTGGTGCTGAACAGATAGCTGATTGCATGACAAAGTATGGTGCATCGTCAGCTAGACTTGTTTATGTATTAAAGACGTTTGCCTTTTAAAAGCAAGCAAACCTAAATGTTAAATAGAAATACAAAGTTGAGTTGTAGAAGACAGCACCAATGTTAATGTTTAATATTGTGATTCTCTTTGTTCTTACAGTACTCCAGACAATAGAACATCGTGGAGGTGTATTCTATACCAAAAGGGAAAGCAAAGATATAAACATCAACAGTTAATATCCTATATACCTCTTTAACACAGATGACTACCAAGCACTAACGCAAAATCATTTTCTCATTGGAAGAGCGTCACAAAATACACACGTAGATTCTGTATTTACAGACCTTGACGATCGAAAAAGATGGAGAGCCATTTAGGCTGCTTCAAATATGTTTTGGAATAGATGGAGAAAGGAATACCTGCATTCTTTGACAACACGTGCTAAATGGAATACAAACTACGACCAAAGGAAGGAGATCTTGTGATAGTTACAGACCAAAAAATCATTGGCCGCTGGGTTCCTAGCAAAGATGGCATCAGCAAGGTTGCAAAAGTTAAAACTGCTGATGGAAATTACATTCGTCCCATACGATCACTTGCGTTACTGGAACGCAGTGCTAAATGAAAATGTCACCCGGACTATGCTTTGCATACGACGGTGAATTGCGTTCTTCATAGGTGTACATACTTCGTGAAGAAACAACAACGACGTTTTAAAATTCGATGATTTCGGGCAAACAATATTGTAAAGCGATGATGAAGAAACTGGAATCACATAAATTTTAATTGGGTTTTTATAGTTTTCTCGCGCACTTTTTACATTGCTTCTAATCTCCGTACAAATAGGACAAGCGTGTGGTAAAAGTGAGAATCGAAAATATTGTAGTTCTTGGTTGAAATCTTAACATAAAGAGTTTTTTCAAGCAGCAAAAAGGATGCAAGCGTAGTAAACGACGCAATAGTTTATTTTGTATCTGTAATATTTTGTCTATCAACACAGGCTATATTTGTATTTACTTATGTTGTGTTTATCTTTTTGTATCTTTGTAATTTTCTGTTCGTATTTAAGCTATGAAACGTCATCATCATACTTTACTAGACCTACCGATGTACCGTATTTTATTCTACCGCCCCCCCCCCTGTGTTCGCGTAGTAGTGTCTGCTTTCTTGTGTACCATCCGCACACAAAACAGTTTAACATTATGCTACCTAGAGACTGGTGATTCTCAAGCATCTATTGCATGTAGTTATTGCGTAAGTCCAACATCAATTACTCACTTAGTTGCAGAAACGTGCGAAGCTCTTTGGACAATTTTATTGAGAGAAGGGTACTTCAAATGTCCTACAACGAGTGAAAAGTGGGAAAAAATATCCTAAAAGTTTGAAGAGTCATGGAACTTTTCAAACTGCATAGATGCAATTGATGGTAAGCACGTTATGATGCAAGCACCTGCGTCATCTGGCTCTACTTTTTTTAATTATAAAAAGCATCACAGCATATTTCTGTTAGCTGTATGTAATGCTACGACTAATGGTATAACACCTGGAGAATGGTGAAGTGAAACAACAGATTGAAATGTCTTATTACCTAATGCTAAAAAGGTTCTAATAATTTTAGTAGGTCAGCAGCACAGATACGAGATCAATTCTGCACATACTTTAATTCTCAGGCTGGTTCATTAAGTTGGCAATAGGATATATCCCGTTGCCAACTAAATACTACATATAGTAAATACAACAAAAGATATGTGATAACTTTTTAAATATATATATACTAACTAAGCAAAAACGAAGTTTCAGAATCATTTTCAAATTTTGAAGGAGCAACTTCGTTATTGTTATCATCACTTAGGGCTTTTATTAACGCATCAATAATCATTTGTAAATCTGCTTTTCTTTTGGCAGATTTTCTTCTAAAGGGCTCAACGTTCTCCTGCAAATCATCATCAACAGTTTGAATTTCGATAGGTACGGGATTAGATGCATTTTTGAAACAGTAAAGGAAATCCAGCTCAGCAAAAAAATTGCAAGTGGGCAGCTTTTTGTTGCCTGTCCCTGAATGTGTCATCTTTTCACTTGGTTGAAGACACTTCCAATAGTTCTCTCACAACTTCTCACATTTCTTTGTCAGATATTCCACTTAAATAAAATAAATTTCCTAAGATATATAGTTACTATTTGCAAAAATAAAATCCCCGAAAAAATTAAGAAGTATTAATTCGTGGAAATTTTAAAGTACATGTGTATGTAGCTAGACAGCTACAACTAAAAAATATTTTTTAGTGTTGTATAAACTAAGCAAAAGGGGTAGTAGCTAAGCTAGCTTACCATCAATGTCTCCCAATATTTTTAAAATTTCCTTCCAGGACTTTATTTCTTCTTTGTCTTTGTATTCTATTAAGTACACTTCCATATGCACAAGTACTTTGGCATTAGGTTTACTAAACTTTCATGCACATAGAGTTTTTCATGTTCTTCACAAGCAGAATTATCAGCAAGATCTTACTGCTATTCTGAGTCATCAGCATTCTCTTAGGCACTTGGAACTGAAGGACTTGCAATGCCACAAACAATGCTAGGACTTACAATGCCAGAAAAGCGATGTTGAAAATAAGATACAGGTGATGGAAGGGGAGATGCAACTGTGGTACTAGCTACTGGTGCTGAAGGGATTATCACAGCAGCATGAACAGGATATTGCACACGTATCCACGGTGTTCTTGGTTGTCCAATGCTACAAATTCTCTGTTGTCGCTCCACATGCTCCACAAATAACTTGTTTCTTATAATCATTTTATCTTCCCTTGAAGTTTCATCACTACTAGTATTGTTTGCCATTTTGTTGTTTGTTTACTCTACATCTAGCAATTTCAGCCACCATTTTTGTCAAATTTAAATCGATTTGATTGGTTGAAAATATTTTTTCTGTGGTACAGAAATTTTTTTTTCTGCGGCAAAAAAGAACCACCTCTGTTTTGATATACTGCGCATGTGCAATTCCGAAAAAACAAGCCTTAAACAAAGTGTGGATGGAACAGGCAAAACAAAGTTTATTTATAAATATTTTGATAAATATAAGAGATTCCAGTTGTAAAGCATCCATTTTTAGAAATAGAAATTAAATCACCAAGGCGCACTCTTTACACATTTGCAGGAGTACTAATTATTTACTGTAATACTGATTTTGGGTTTACAACATCCAACCTCTACCATAAAACATGTTTATATACATTACATATATATAGGAAGAATTGTGTGGAATATTCTTAAACTTGCAAATCAATTAGTCCCTTCAAGTGCAAGTAAATAGAATCTCCTGAGAGGGATGGAGTTAAAAAGACTCCAGTTTTTAGCTTTCATAATGTTAAGTGTTGGTAACAGCAACTCAGGTTACATGATTTAGGGGAATTTTTAAATTTGCAAACAGTGAATTACAAACAATACAAATTTGACTAAGGATCTTATTTGAACATTTGAAAAGTTTCTTGACATATTCAATATGAAAAAGAACATATAAAAACGTATCAAACATTTAACATACTGAACGCTGTAATCTTTGGTGATATATCGAACATCTTTGAACATAATCTTTCCAGAAAGCAATGAAACAGAAAATGATCCTATAAATTTGTATTAAAAAAAATCATGTAGATTAAATATAAAAGCAATTTAGTTTTAACACTCGTCAATCTTCAGGCCTGGAAATTTGTGGAGTCTAGGGAAACGATTCATTGTTACCGTGATTTGAAGCTGAAGGAAACGATCAAAATGTACTTTCGCTTCCGCAAAGTAGACCTTGCGGAAACGATACGTTAACAATGGTAATGATTAGCTTTAAACCGATAAATAAGTGGAGAACCATTTCAAAATCGCCCTAGTTAGTGACAAGACCCACTCCATAGTAGTAAAATAATATAATATAAAATTATTATAATTTGAAATATTTTCCAAGGGAAACGATCTATCATTACCATCTTTACTGATTTGAGGAAACGTCACAGAAACTAAACGATTACTTCCGCCAAATTTCCAGGCCTGGTACTGTGAAGTTAAATGCTTGTAAATTTGCCACAAGTTTAGAATCTAACATTTCTCACCTATAAACATTTTAACATGCTGTTGTAGTCTAGTAAGAAGTTCTCTTCAAAAGGATTTGCTTTAAGCAAAAACCATTATTTATCCAATCAGCCTTTCTAATTAATTCCGACACTCAGCAATCACCAAAGTGAATGCCAATGGGTTAAATAATATTGATTCAACCTGTTAGCAACTTTTCACCAAAGAGATTTTTCTTTATAGCATGTAAAATGAAGTAACAAAAGTTTTGCTCTCATTTTCCCTTTTAATTCAACTGTTATTTGTAACATGGTTTGCAATTTTCGACCGTTTAATTATTATAACGCTGTTAAAATGCTGTTATAACGCCGTAATAACGCTTCCACTTTAGCGTTAATTTAAAACTTTGATCTTCATTTTTGAAGCGTTAAGAGGCGTTAAAACAACCAGTGTTATAACGCGTTAATAACACTACCCATTATGTTTTATTTTTAGCAGCGTTATAACGCTGCCCCACTTTCGAATCCCGTTAAAAAAAAATCGATCATGAAACAATAACATGATTTCCCGTTCAACGAGTTTAAAAAGTAAACTGTAGATCAGAAAGTTATTTTATTTCTAACTTACAACATTGTCGTCAGTGTTAGCCAGCGTGCGATTATATTACGTCGTTATAAGAAGTTTATTTACAACAACGTGTAATGGTTCCATTTATCGTAGAAATCAAAAAGATCACAGTAGATCGTTTAAAAATCATGAAAACAGGATCGTAGAAAACAAAAAGATCGCCTTGGATCATTTAAAAATGATGAAAACGGGATCATAGAAATAAAAAAAAAACGCTGTAGATCGTTTAAGAATCATGAAAACGGGATCGTAGAAATCAAAAAGATCGCTGCAGATCATTTAAATACAGTCAAAACAACATCGTAGAAAGCGAAAAGATCGCCGTAGATCGTTTAAAAATCATGAAAACGGGATCGTAGAGAGCGAAAAGATCACCATAGATCGTATACTGTGAAATGATGGTGGAGACAGTTCCTATATCGCGTTGTAACGGTTAGAATAAGCTTTTAAGTGTATGGCGTTATAACGCCTGTACAACGCTTCAATGATTGACGGTCGCTATAAAGAAGCGTTTTAACGCGTTATAACGGTTAAAAGTCACAGTTTTGGAACATCTGTCTGAGCAATGTTCGAACGTTTTTTACGTTCGAAATTTTGTGAAACCTAAATGCCGTTATTAACGCGTTAAAACGTTTCTAAATGATGAGCCAACCAGTTTAAAGTAAGCAAGATGAACTTTAACGCTAGTATAGTTTTTACAGTCAGTGTTATAATGTGTTATTGACTCAGTTATAATATCAAATAAAGTTAAAAAGCAAACGGTTGATAATCGCAAACCATGTCACATTTGTGCATGGGCATGTGTCACCACACAACAAGACATAGATTGCTGACATGAAACACAAGTTTCCCAATGCAAAATAAAAGGTCGCCAAAGTGCAGCGCTTTAAATAATGGATGGTCAAGGGTTTTTGTTGATTGACCGTCAGGATCATGTTATGAGCAGTCAGACTGACCAGCAATCAATTCCTTGCTTTGTAAAAAAAAATATTCTTTATCTACCATTAAGAATAGATAATACAAGTCTTCACCGTTGGCCGTTTGTATATTTATTTTTTTGATAGAGAAAAAAGTATGAATCTCATCCCCAGAGCTTTTTAATTTACTTAAATGTAGATGGAACTTGATATTTTTATAAGGATACAATGTATGTATAATAAAATCTCTTGCGTTTTTTTATTTTAGGTATGGAAGAACGACAAACATCCTTAATTTATTTATTTGACTTTCTTTTTTACTTTTTCTATTTAAATCGTCATATGGCTCAAAATTCATTTGTTTTATTTTGTCAACCCAAAGCATTTATCATGCTTAACCATGCACAACATTAACAACTTTAACATGCACAAAAAACTAGACAATCTTGGTAGATCAAACTTTGCTACACATACTAAACTTGTGAAGAAGAAAAAATTGCACATCGGTGTTCTTTTAAATATTTGAATAAGCCTCTTTTTGGTATTCATTATTTATCACATGTATTTGTAAATAATCCGAAAATAACTTTTTTTATAAAATTGATACAATTTAAAAAATTTTACAGTGCAATGCCAAATTTCTCTATTTTATTTTAATGGCTGAGAAAAGAAAAAACTCTAATTGTGTGATTGATGCAAAGTTGTCTAAGTATCTTTTTATTCTTATTTTTTTTAAATAATTACCAATTTCTAGACAACTTTTTAAACTTTTTCATAAATGACATGTCATGCAATTTGGGATGTCTTGTGAATCTTCAATATCACTATAATTTATTACAAAACGGTGGCATGCCCTATATGTTTACTCACAAAATTTGATTGCAAACCAACATGCAGATCCCAAGTTATGGATTCGTCAGCAAAAAATTAAGAGGCCTGGGATGGGCAAAAGAACTTTATTTTGGCAAATCAACTTACCTTTAAAGTATCTATGCATTGATAAAGTTTAAAAACTTTCCTACAAAGCTCTTTTCTTAAAATTTAATAAAAATGCTTACTTACAAAGTTTTTACATGTATTTTGTTATAAATCCTTCAAAAAACTTTCGTGAAAGTTTAGTTAAAGTTAATAAGTTTACAAATCTCAAGTATTGCTATATTTTCCTAAGAAATGATCAAAAAGCTTTTTACGAAGCTTAAACATTGCCATTTTTCGTTATAAAGTTATCATAAATAACCTACAAATAAAAAAAATTACTAATAAAAATATGGTGCATCATTAGTTTAATAAATATTTTCTACGATGCTGGAAAAATATCTACTGCATAGCAATAAAATACTATAGCATAGCACTTAAACATTACAAGGTAATAAAACACCCCATTGGTTTCAAATCGGAGGCATAATCGAAAAATTTTAATAGCATAAGAATATTGTGTATATACTTAAAACAACTGTATAACAAATTGCAAAACATGATACATATAAAATTAACTTTTTGGGGGGAATTGAGCTTTAAAACTTTCAGTATGTTCTTTCACTTTTTTTATTATAACTGCAATAAGACAATCTTCAATAACTGCCTCTGGACAATCTCTTGTTTCACACATAAAAAAGAAACAATGAACCAATAACACTCTCTCTGTAAATGGATAAATTAAAAAAGTAACTTAGGCTTCTTACCAATATAGATGGAACCACATCTCAAATAAAACTTGCTCAATATCTTTGTAACAATAAAAGCCAGTATGTGTGAGTTATAAAAAGTCATAAACAGCAGCCAGGTAGCAGTAAAACAACATGCTATTAATACTAATACCAATCCAGGATTCTTTTCAAAATCAAAAGATTGATTCAAAATGTTGCCACTTGTATCATTTCTTGGAGAGGGTGTCAGGAGATCTATTGTTACATTGGCCATTACAAAAACTTCAGCATGGTATATATCAATTATTCTGAAAAACAAAAAATTGTATGGTAAGAGGCAACATCTATACCAGCTTGGACATACTTAAGATAATAAAATTATGAGTAGCTATTTATAAGTTTTTATTTATTATTATACAGAAGTCATCTCTATTAGCCAGGTTTTTTGTGTTTAAAATTAGTTGTACGCAGCTTTAATTTTGACTCAATGGAGGGCAAATAGGGATGCATGAAATAATACCCATGGGATAACAACCAGTTAAATATTAAAAAGTAATAAGTTTTGCAGTACTGATAAAAAGGTGTATTTTCATCCTAAATATAACCTAAACTGTAATTTAAAATTAAAAACAGAATTTAGGATAACCGTTCAACATAATACTTCTCCGTGTTATGTTTCTTACATGTCCGGCGAAAACTTGAGGTCACTATTTTACCGTATCTGCTGTTCGCGAGTATTCGGCCCTGCACCCTGTAGGAAACCACATGGGGTCAATAATTTCTGAAAGATTATTATAGACAAAAAACATTTCTTTTCTGTAATTATCACAATTAATACTGATATTTTATAGTTGCATTTTGCCTCGTTTTTATACTTATAACTGTCTACAAAATTTCTAACCCTTTAGGGCAAACATCGGGTGAGGGGGCGCAAAAAAAAAAGATGGTTTCAAAGCACGCAACCTCATTTCCCAGAGGTTCCTTAGGATGATAGAAGAGAAGCAGAGAAGCTCTCTCGCTCATAACGACTTTTAATTTTAAGACATTGCTTTTGACTGTAAAGACTTTAAAAAGTATAAGGAAAGATTTTTACACAAGGTAAGTTTCGATAGATATATCTAACTGGCTATAAGAGCTAGCCACTAGCTAAAAGAATGACCAGTTTTTCAATTAGGTGTCCCTACTCTCCAGTGGAGGATTCAAAGTATCGTATGTAGAGAGAGGATGTTGTGTGGGTAAAGGGATGACCTAAGAAAACCTGTTACAGTATTCTGTAGAAATACATAGGATTTAAAAGTATTATAAAATTAAAAGTTTTATATGCCTCAATTGAGTTAATAAAGTTATGTACCTTTGAGGAGGGCGTTTGTGTTTATTTCGTTAAATCAATGAACAACATCTCTAGTCAGAAAGTTGGAGGAAAAGAGGAAAACCGTGGGAAATGCAAATTGCTTTGTATTTCATTTTCCTACTCGAAATGCAGTGGTTATAGAAATTAGATCTTTATCTTTGTGCAATACCCCTTTATGCAACAGTTTTTTTTAACAAATTAAAAGCATCTTTCTATTTAATATAACATGGAGCAAGAACAAACTCAGTGCAACATTCTGTTATAAACATTTAATTCATTCAAAAATTTATTTAATGAATGAGTTACAATACTGAGAAAAGGTTTGTTAACATCGTGGTTCGTTAATTAACACTTAATGTTTTAATTCGTTGTCATAAAGCTAGCTAATATTAGATTTTGTTTTTTCGTTAATCAAAACGCGATGTAAAAAAACATTTCTATCACCATTTTTTGTTTATAAACTTTTAAATGCGATCTAAAAAACATTTCTATCGCCACTTTCGTTTATACATTTTAAAATGCGATCTTAAAAAAACATTTCTATCGCTGCTTTTCGTTTATAAACTTTTAAAATGCGATCTTAAAAAACATTTCTATCTCCGCTTTTCGGTTTTAAACTTTTAAAATGCGATCTAAACAAACATTTCTATCGCCGCTTTTCATTTTTAAACTTTTAAAATGCGATCTTAAAACACATTTCTAAAACCACTTTTCGTTTATAAACTTTTAAAATGCGATCTAAAAAAACACTTCCAACGCTGCTTTTGTTTTTAAACTTTTAAAATGCACGCACGTGGACATAATAATATTAGTGGACATAATAATATTAGCGTTGTTGCCACAATAGAATGTTTGAATGTTTGTTATATATAAAAACCACGATTTTATCGTGGTTTGTGTGCACCACACTCGTTACACGAACACGATGTTAACAAACCTTTTCACAGTACTGCAATGTTTAGATGAGCAGATAAGTTGATAAAAATAAAGGGATATCTAAAAAATTCATGTAACCAGAACATAAAATAAAACAAAATAACATGATAACATGAAACTTTTTTAACAACTTAAAAGAAGCTTTTCTTTAAATATCTACAAATAAAAAGAAAACAACATTGTCTGATTCAGTATCAACTTGTATAAATTAAATTCAATTAATTATTATTTAGGCAATCAAAGAGAAGGAAGTTTAAGATTGAGAGAGTGGCTAGTTCAGACACTGAAACATTTTTTTGTTTCACTGCTTTACGAACAAGCTTGTTTTTTGGTAAGAGCAAATGATTTCAGAGATTGTAGTAGTGAACTTGACTTATGGCAAAAAAAACAATATTTGGAATATCAGCAATTCCCAGTAATTCAACAATTCAGTAAAAATACTGACACAAGCATTTTTTGTATAAACAGCATAGAGAAATCAAAAAACAAACATAGCTCAGAACTCTTTATTCTAATTTTGTAGGAAATTTGCAGATTTTATCACTATTTCTTTTCTGTTGTTTGAAAGTAGCACATATAAAAAAGTAAAAAAAAAAAGAATTATATTTTTAAGATTTAATTGTAGCTTTTTTTTAATTTTTAACACCAATTTATAACTGAAGTCCTGGGTACTATAGGTTATGACATGCATGTTCAATAACACCCAAAACTGATACCTGCTACACTACTCTATTACCAGAAGCAAATCATTTCAATACATTCAATGTGATTGTAAAGATTTAAAATAGATTATAATAATGCCCAAGACAAAAAAAATGTTCTTCAGGACTGTGTTGTAGAGAGTGTGAAAATCTTTTTTCCCATGTGAAAAAGAAATGAACCATAGATTTAGGTTTTAAAAGAGTTAAAGGGAACCTAAGGTATAAAATGATGTTGGACTTATATTATAGAGTTGGCTCGTCCAAGGCCTCTTAGCCACAATATATAATATATTACGATACAGTACTGGAATCAGGACATTTAATGTCGTGGACGGCATATCATGCAAAAAGTGCACAATCCATGATGCTGTCATGATAACAAAATTTATCGTGAACATAAAATTGCAATCCTAACAATATTAATATTATTGTGATCTTTACAATCCTTATTACAATGTAAATTATGAAAAAAATAAAAACATTAGCAGTCAGCAAGATCAAGAAATATATATTAAATTATTCAAAATAAAAACAAATGTTCTTTATCCACATCGTTTAACCTTTAACATCCAAGGAATAAAAAAGGTTTAAAGAAAACAACAAATTAAGCAACCTTTCAGTCCTTAAAGCTTATCTCCCACTTTAAATAAAGTTTGTCTTAGCTGTTATACTATGTTGAGAATTAGTAATTTCACATTTAAAATAAATTTGAAATAATAAAGCATATATAAAGCCACATTTTGTTGTGTTTACAACATGCTTCCTCGTCGAAAGGTGCCATTTTGATTAAGTCCAGTTTCATATCATCTGACGGATGGCAAATAAGGTCCCTTAGACATGTTGCAGCAAACACATTTAACGAACCTTGCAGTAAAAAAAGAAGAGCAAATTATTACAACTAAGTTTAATTTTGTGAATAATTTTAAATGTCTTCCTGTACCATACCTTTTTGTAATAAGAATAATAGAAGTAGCGCCAGAAAGCATTCTTTTTTTTAGCCGGCCAAACAGGTAAGAAAAAACGAGCAGCGTGGACTCATTAAGAGAGTCAATACTTTTCCAAAATGAGTTTTAATATAAAATGGCCAGTTTTTACCAGATGTTTTGATCAACTCTAATAACAAGCCTGTGGCAATTCTTAATCTCAGCCCACCTGGTCTTTGCGTTTGAGCATAGACCCTGAGCAAAATCTAATATAGGTGGGCGTCTCTGTTTACAATGCACTGTGCCTAGGGCTTCTCTTTTACACCCTTTTTTTAGAAAATAAAAATTCTAACCAGGCAGGTCATTATTTTATTTTTTATTTGGTTATTATTCTCTATTGTTCTAAACAATATATCTATTGTCTTACTTTAAATCCCAGCCTCATATTCTTATAAAGGAAAAAGCGTTAAATTTGGTACGATCCAGGAATTTGGAGCTACTATTTTTCTCTGCGTGCTATTTTCTGCTTGCTGTACAGTCCGCTTGACCCTCTGGGTATCTGCTTGAAGTTCAACCGACATCACAGGAAATGTAGTGTTCTTTTGATATTGAGGATGAAATGCATACTTGTTGTTGTTTCTTCTTTCTTTCTTTTTGATATCACCTTATTTGTTTTTAGTGTCACATACGCGTTTCATCCTCATAAAAAACCACCATGGGCCTCTTGGAAAAGGTTGTGTGAATTTTAAGTCTAGGTGCTAGACCACGCCCAGTCCAATACAACTTTGTGTGTTTACTCATGTGGTGATCAACACTGCCGAAAATCTAGCCAAAGAAGGAATTGTGCTGCTGTAGTGGTTTATTGTGGTTGTACAGTGCCAATCACGAGTAAAGCTTCACGTTTTTAAGAGTATGAGTATTGATAAATGTGAGTAAAAAAAATGAGAGTAAGACTACAATGCGAGTATAATAATCAAGGGTAAATTTTTAAAAGGAAAGGTGAGTGCGCATTAACTAAAGTACTTGCGTGTACATCTTTTTTAAAAAATATGTCATTACACCTAAAGAAAATTAATTTTAATTCGCCATTTATTTTTATTAAAATTAAAAGTTTTTCTTAAAAAAATTAAAGTTCAACGTTTTACTTCTTGTACATTCATTTCTTTAAATACTTTTGCTACTTTCGTTATGTCAAATCATTTGCAGGGGTTTTTTTTATGGCAAGCACAGTGCCAGCATAATATAAAGTACAGTTGTCTTGGTGATCAGTTGCCACATGCAGACTTTATTTTCGTGGTTTGTTAGCACTTTTTAATGCTTAACATTGCATATTTATTTTTGTGTTGGTATATATAAACTTATTACCCTTTTGTATTTAGTTAAAGTTTCAAGAAGAATGAATAAACGAGCTGTTAATAAAAAAGGCTCTGGGATAGGTGGTCAAAAGGTTATGACCATGCAAAATAACAACCTAGGAACATACCCAAAAGATTTTTATTAAAATATATCAACATCAAAAATTATTTACAAAAAAGTTATTAATTTAAACAGTTATGACAGTAACTCATTTTTGTTCTGTTGCTCAGCCTTACGAATTTGTCAATTGCACGTTGACATTCTCTCCATGCTCCAGGTGCAGCCATATTGGTTGGGTAAAACTTCCAACAAAAAAGCTTTGATAATTTCTTGTTTATATTGTGCAATCACAGGTTTTTTTACACTTTTGCAATTTCTGTCTACAACCTGTTTATGGTCAAGAAGGTTTGCCAACAACAGATATGTAGCAAAAAATTGATACCCAAGATGATTATGTGGGAGCAAATATTTAATTTTTATTATTTCAAAAAAAAAAAAATATAATTTTTTGGAAAAAAATGTAACTTATATAGATTTAAAAAAAAAAATTTGTACCATAAAGAGGAGACTTTTGTTCTAACTAATCATTTAAAAAAAAAATTTCTAAAAATCAAATTTTTTTTCATACACCTTAATGCATAAGTGGTTTTGGTCTTTAAGGCGACTCCAACTTTAATTAGTTGTTCTACAGGTCCATCCGAGCCTAATTTTCATGGGAACAAAAAAAAATAATTGCTTTGGGTTCCAGAATAATAACACAAATTGATAGAAAGAATGTATTTTTATTCAGTATGCGAAGACTATGGAAATTTTTTGGGGAATGGGTAGGAATGAAAGTGCCTCCTTCGTGCTTCGTCATATGCACAAATATATAATGCATATCCTGAGCGTCAGGATATGCACAAATATATAAGCCAACTCCAATTTAATTAGTTGTTCTAGGGGCGAAGTCAATAGTAACTTACGGTCGGTCGGAAGAATAAAAATAATTTTATCCAGAATGTATGGTCAGAACAACAAAAACTAAAATAAAAAAACAACGGAGAAGGGTGTTACGACAAGCTTATTCTATCTTGTTTTAATTATTTTTCCTAAATGGTATTGACTAAAAGTCTTGCTGCATTACAGTTTAGCTAGCGTAATTTTAAACATATATATATTAATCATAACGAAGGAGGGTGTTACGACAATAATCTGTCTTGTTTTTCACTTGTATTATAACTTTTTTAGCGACTTAACTTAATAACCACTTAACTATTTTTGTGATTACATAATTAGCGCATATTAGAGTTATCGCAACAAATGACCATGAACAAAAAATCAACTTCCAGTGGCCTTACCAATGGTGGTCCTAAAGTAACGTTATTGATTTAGCTTGCTCAGTATAAATGTAGATTGACATTCAACCAACAAAAAATAACGTAACTGATTATCTTCTATGCTCATTATATTTTCACGAGATAGGATGAGAAAATTTACTTTTTTTTCGTTAAAACTTTTCTGCTTGATATTATTATTTTTTGTTTACGTGAAATTAGGGTCGGTCGGGCCCATAGAACAACTAATTAAATTGGAGTCGCCTAATGCACATCCTGAGTGTCAGGATATGCATTATAGGTGTCTTCATGCCCTGAGCGTCAGCTGCATGAGACTGATGAGATGCACTGAGCATCGTCAGATGCATTGACATGTCCTGAGCGTCAGACACATGCTAATTATGGTGTTTTCTTCCATACCCTGAGTGTCAGGTGTATGAGAGAATACTGGTGTTTTTATTCATACCCTGAGCGTCATGTGTATGAGAGGTACCCTGAGCGTCAGGGGCTCCGACATGCCCTGAGCGTCAAGCGCATGTTTCCTATTCACATGATAACTACACTAGAGATGCCCTGAGCGTCAGGCGTATCGAAATGTCCTGAGGATCAGGCACATGCTAATTACTGTTGTTTTTGCACATACCCTAAGTGTCAGGTATATGAGAGATGCCCTGAGCGTCAGGTGAGTCAACATGCCCTGAGCGTCAGGTTTTTTTTTCTATATAGGTGCTGCTGATTGAGATGCCCTGAGCCTCAGGCGCACCTCAATGAGCGTCAGCAAATATGGTGAACACATGTACACATGCCCTAAGCATCAGGTAAGTTTCTACAATGACTTGTATCAACACATTACTAACCTAAACGGCTGACAAAGGAGGCCCAACATACCCAAATTTCCCCATATTGTAAACAGAAACCACAAGAAATATATGTTGTTTGCTATAAATATGACGTGATACAATGTAATAACACAATAATTCACAATGTAATCGACTGGCACAGCCATCTTTCATCTCACTAACACTCACAGCTGACAACACATAACACTCACAGCTGATAATACACAATACAATCATTAATTCCGAAATACACCGAGTACACTACAGAGTTCTCACATCCCATAGCTTAGTGATTTTATTAACATTGCCAATGTTAGTGCACCAGTTTTGTAACACATTGTCACTCAAGTGGACATATCTGCGATAAGTCGCTAGACCACCTTCCTATTTTTATAGCTAAATCAGGTATGTCACAGGATGCCACTGCTGATGCCCCTTTAATTCTAAAACTGTGTGTGCTTAAGTTAGAACTTCATTTTAGAGATACTTTGAGCATGGCACTGACATATTCTTGGGTCACAAATTCACCACTATGCAAAAAAAACAGGGACCGGGGGCCAAACCGCGAAATGATAAATAATGCGCAAATGCATTTATGGGACAAAGGCATCCACCAATCCTGGTGAAACGGATCTTAAAACCAGCTCTAAATGGATCAGTTTTCGCGCTTTGATATTAACATACAGAATGTTATTATCCTTTGAAATACTAAAATCATGTGGGGATAAGTGTCTTAGAGGATCCCATTTGTAAATAGTAGGAAAGACATATGCAGATACTCGCAAAAGGCCAAAAAACGCCATTAATACTAAGCAACGCCACATGGCCTTATCGTGGTTAAGAAATTGGCTATCTTCCAAAAACAACAAAATCTCTGATAAATGAGCCGGGGTGATTGGCAAGCGAAGTGCAGGTATGTTAGGCAAGCTTCTCTGTATACAATCATGCATAGTGTATTTTAGTCTATACATATTTGACATTGTGTTGTGACCATTAATAACACTTTCATACTGAACTCCGGCAAGATAAACTTTTATGGTATTGTATTTGATCGTTGAAGCAAGGTACGTAGCAAAGAGTTGTAAAGTTAATTCTTGAAGTGGAAACAAAGGGGTTGACAATTGATAGCAAAATCTTTTATAGGCACGAAAACCAGAACGATAAGTTAACCTGGTGTTTGCTAAAAGCGCTGATTTAAATAAAACCTCAATCAGCCAGTAAGAATTCTGACATTGCTGGAGGGAATGGTATGGGTAGCTTTTCTGCTTCTGGACGCAACTCTTGGAATTTTGACACCTGCAAAGGGGAAAGCAAATCAGCATAAACATTTCTCGTACCTATGACATGATGGATTAGCAAGTTAATGTTATTTTGAGCAGTAAAGGAAAACAATGTTCTAATTAACCTCATAATATGCTTGCATTTACATAAACCTGTGCTCCAAATATGCACCAATGCCTCATTGTCTGTGAACAAGACAACCTGCTTATCCTTCCACCCAGCACCCCAAGTATGTACAGCAACCATAATAGCCAAAAGCTCTAAAAACATAATACTGTGATCCTTCCCAGTAAACTTAATAGAAAACCACGAACCGTCATAGAAACCACCCAAACCTATATTGGACGCATCTGTAAACAAATTTAAACTGGAGGAAGTAACTTTTTCTGACTGTACCATAGCAACACCGTTCCAGGTTGGCAAGAACTCAAACCACCATCTAATGTCCTTTCGTGATTTAGAAGTAATGCTAATGTGATGGAACAAACTAGTCACAGATGTAGAAAGATCAATCAGCTGCCTCAAGAACATGCAGCCACATAACAACCTTACACGCAAAGGACGAGCCAAAGAGAGACAATAATTCCTTCTTAGTACACTTTTTTCTCTCTCGCCACAGTTGTAAAGTATTAATTAATGCCTGAAACTTATCGTTAGGTAAACGTATAATGAACTTACTAGTATCAATTTCTATGCCAAGGTATGTAATAACCTGTGATGGTCCAACAAAGTTATCCGAGGCCAACGGAACACCAAGTGCTGAAAACACATCTTTAATCACTTTTAATGTTTTTAAGCATGCCTCCCTTGTTCTCTCTCCTGTTATGAAATCGTCTAACTAGTGTAATAAGTTTTTTATAAAAGCAAGATAGTGAAGGATCCAATCCAACTTGTCTGGAAATGTATATATAAATGGCGAAGAACGACCTCCGAAGGGAAGAACAAATTCAAAATAATACCGGCCTTTCCATTTATAACCTAACAGATTTTAGTCCTCAGGGTTAACTGGGCACAGTCTAAAGGCATGTTTAAGCTTAAAGGCATGTCTAGCTTAGCTAAGAAGCAATGTCGGCCTAAAGGGATAACCATGCTGACAGTGTCATAAAGAAGAGTACAAAACTGAATATTGATCTTAAAATTCCATCATTCACTGAACTCCCCCTTGGAGACAATAAATCTAACACAACCCTTACTGTGCCATCCTTTTTTGGAGCAGCACCTAAAGGGGAACAATGAAAGTTACGTAGTGGAGGATATGGAAAAGGAACAACAGTATATCCTCGGTTTAATTCCTTAAGAATAGCCTCCTCAACTTTTGCCATGAGAGATTCAGAAGATTTGTTATTTTTATTGCTAGAAGTAAGATAGCTACTGTCATAACCCAGGCGAAAACCATGTTTAAAACCTGACACAATGAAGTCAACTAAGGCCCTATTAGGATAATTGGACAAAAGACTTGCTGAAACATTGACTTTAATAGGTGTGGAAACTAAACTCTTAACCATGAAAAATTTATTGGGAACCTTGTCGAGGGGCCCTGGGTGGGCAATTGATGGCTGGGTGATTTTGGTGACAGCAAGAACACCTATGGGAATACTGGTAAGGCCTGTTGCGGCAAAGCCCTTGGTTAAACCGCCGACATACTTGACTGAAGAGGGGGCATTCTAAAAGCGATTTACAAATCCACTTACCAACCGATTTAGACAGCTGGATGCAAAATGCCCTTTCTCGGAACAAGAATAACAGGTAAAGCCCTGGAGGCGACAGGCAGAGGTGCTAAAAGCATAGGATTGGGAAGATGATGATACAAGAAAGTGAGACTAGTATCCATGGCAACCTTTAAGATCAGGTCTATAGGTGGAAACCACTCTACATGACATCCTCAATGACTAAGGTAAACTTAATGTATACTAACCATATGCTAAGTAACTGTACTTCTGTCACCACAATTAACATGAGCAAAACTTGCAGTTTAGCTCCATTAATATAAAGAAAAAAAGTTTTAAAGAAAAACAAATTTAAAAAACCAAACATTTTCTCATCCCATCTCGTGAAAATATGAGCATAGAAGATAATATAATCAATGGTGTTTTTTTTTGTTGTTTAAATGTCAATCTACAACTATACTAAACAAGGTGAATCAATAATGCTACTTTAGGACCCCCACTGGTAAGATCACTTGAAGTTGTTCATGGTAATTTGTTGCGATGAAACTAAAATATGCGATTCACTAATTTTGTAACCACAAAAATAGTTACATGGTTAAACAAAAATTAGCTGCTTTCTCTAAAATAGATATAATACAAGTGAAAAACAAGACAGATTATTGTCGTAACACCCTCCTTTGTTATGATTATTATATATGTTTAAAATTACGCTAGCTAAAATGTATAATACTGCAAGATTTTTAGTCAATACCATTTAGCTAGGAAAAATAATAAAAACAAGGTACAATACGCTTGTCGTAACACCCTCTTCCGTTATGAATTTTAAATAATTTTAAAGCTTACCTCCCACTTAAAAAAAACAGTATTCGAAAATCAACTCAAAATATTGCACTAATTACGAAAAAAATTTTCTTTTGTACTTATTTTGATTTGTTTGCAAGATATTCGTTGTTGAAGTTGTAAAATATTAGCTGGAGAAGAAGCTTCGTGCCAGTCGCCATCTTGTGTCCCGATAGTAAATAAACTCCTTCGCGAGAGGTCTTGTGACGTCAGCTCCCGAATGATAATTTCACTGACTCTGCCGTTGGCCCATGTTTTTGATTTCCACCATCAGCGAAGGCGGAATCTTTAAATTTTTTTTTTAAACAGCAAAACAAAGTTCTCCGTTTCTCAGACTGATATAGTACAGGCGATTGTGCGTAGTATAATCGAGTTTCAATATATTGAAACATAAAAATTTTAGAAAATCTCTCAGTTGACAAGTTGGCTCGTTGCATTTGATATCTCGAGACAATCAACATCTACTTTTATCAACCTTCGTTTTGTATAATGATAATTTCGTCCGAAGCCAATTTGTAACGGTACTTTGTTCTAGATTTCTTTTTTCCGCTACTTTATGCGACAGAGTGGAGATAAAATGTTCTGTGTCTCGACTGGATCCCCCATATGGTGTGAAAATCAGCGGTGTAAATGATCCGTGTTCTACTTCTAGCACTCTTTGTCCATATGCACGTTTCTTGATGTTTTCATTCGATTTGAATGCATTAGGCAGTTTCTGATTGAGGTATGTCAAAGCGAATGGGTTAAATACCCTTACGTCAAAAAATGCTCGTTGACCTCGTTGCCAGAGTCCTCTAACGCTAATGTCGAGTCTAGCTTCATCTGTGGAGTTTGCAGAATTGCTTGATTTTTCTCCAGTCAGATGTTGTAAATGCGGTTCTGTTTCTACATCATTGGAAATCTCTTCAGATATTTTTGCCAAAGTATCTCTTAATTCGTCGTGACGTTGATGAATATAGCCACCCTTGACACATGACATAGCATGGTCAATCGTGAAGCGTTTTCCACAGACACAAATTATTGGTAGGAACTGGAGAAAAATCAAGCAATTCTGCAAACTCCACAGATGAAGCTAGACTCGACATTAGCGTTAGAGGACTCTGGCAACGAGGTCAACGAGCATTTTTTGACGTAAGGGTATTTAACCCATTCGCTTTGACATACCTCAATCAGAAACTGCCTAATGCATTGGCGCCGTAGATTAGTGGTTATAGCTCTCGTACTCTGTGCGGGCGACCGGGGTTCGATTCCTCTTGACGGCGATTCAACATGGGCGAGTGAATGTTACCATAGCCCCGGGTTAACCCAAGCCATGTGAGGGAAATTGGGGAGATGGCACACTATGTGGGCCGTTGGATGTTGCCGGGAGTTGTCTAGTAGAGCGCGGGTCCTAATTGGGTCTGCGTAGCTCAGGACTCTCCATCTAAGCCATGGCCCCTCCTGGAAATAATAGACAGGGTATATCCCTCGATATTTGTGAGGCTAGCCATGTAAAATATGCACATCTATCTATCTATCTATCTATCAAATCCCACCGATATCTTATTCGTATGGCATCATAAAACTCTCTTTTGTTGAGTGCATAATTCTTTAAAATCGCCTGAGGAGATAGAGAGCGCAGCTAGGCTGGACGCCCGAAACTTATCCAGGCTAAAGATTTTTTTTTGAGAGCGAGGCTAAAATGAGTTTTAAGCCAATAAGAATCCTAACAGTGCAACAGATTGTTTTATTATCCAATGAACAACTTTATTTTAAAGTTTATATGCTATCAAAAGTTAAAGCTCGTGCAGTGTAGCATAATGAAGATCGTCTTATAATTCGCCATCTTTGATGTTAATTCCGCGCGTAGCGGAACGCCTTTGGCGGAATTTTCACAAGAACAACAATGGCCGCTCCGCTCCACACGGAATAATCCGCCTAGTGGAAAACCAGCTTAAAGCTATATTCAGTAGAACTAATTAATTATTCATGAATTTTTTTTATTGAGTTGTATTTTAACATTGCAGGTTAGTTAAGGCCAGGATACACTTGTATAATATCATTAAATATATTCTATAATACAGTTATAATTTTGCTACAATATACTTATAATTTGTTAAAATATCGTTATAATTTCATTTAATTTCATAACATCGTTGCCACAACAACGCTAGCAGATAATAGATCTGTTGTCACACAAACAAAAGGCATTAGAATCCAGATCACCAACAATATTATTAAAATCAAACTCGTTTGATTTTATTCAAATATTATAGCCATACAACAAATTATGAGGTTATGACGCACATGTCAGTGTTGAAATTATTCGTACTATAGCTATATTATAAGAAATTATAAGAAATTATAACTCTATTTTAAACATATTTTAAGAATTTATATTGATATTATAAGTTATATTTCAGTGATATTGTACAAGTGTATCAGGCCCTTTATAATAATAATTGAGAATACTCAATGATTTGTTTACCCCATAATTCTCCGTTTTCAAGATCAACCTCAAATTTTAAAATCTTTTAGGCTAATGGCGGAAATCTTCAAGCCCCTGGGCTTCTTGTTATATATACAAAGCGGTTTTATATATGACAAAGCGGTTGTTGTTTTTTCAACATTTGTGAGGGGTCTGAAGATGAGCACTTGTTTTTTACTTCCCTTTTTAAAACTGCGTTCCCGAGAAAAAGTTGTGGGCTTTCTTAGTTTTGAAGTTTCGGCCAGTAAAAAGTCTACAACACCTGGCAGTGAATTAGATTCCAGCTGGGAAAGATGTTATGAGGATGAGAATGAAAGTGGAAGCAATAGCTTTGTAGTGAACCATGGCCTTTTTCGATATCCCGATGCCCTGAGAACGAGATTGGCTCTTTCCGACTTGTGTAGAGACTTACAGAAATGCCCACATAGACGGGTCGCGACGCCGGAATGTATATTTTAAAGTAAAAAAGAAGCTATTTAGGGTTATCAGAACAAACCATGGCGGGCGACATTTTATTTTACTCTTTTGTAGCCTATCTTACCCCCTCCCCCCAAAAAAATGTAAATGCTGCGCCGCGATCTCTAAGAGTTTTTGTTGGTTAGTAGAGTTAGACTCGGAAAGCGTTTTGAATTTAGAAGGTTAGTAAAAAACTTCATTCTATGGCTAGACTATCGGCAGCGTTAATAATCACGACTATGAGAAATTAAACATAGAAAAGACGGGTGCAAGCTTAAACACAACCCCTTGGCTTATTATAGTAACAATTCAAGCAACCTCGATCCCAGGGCCTATAGCGTTCTTTGATATGAGAATGAATCGCGACAGGAAAAATAAATTAAAATAGATTATTATAAGAAAGAAAGAGAGAAAGAAGGAAGAAAAAAAAGAAGGAAGGAAGAAACAACAACGCGCGTAGGACAAAATATAATCCGTAAATCCATGCAGTGTACCACAATATAATAGAAAAGTTTTAGACGCCACGTAGAAGAAGAGCGAGCACCTATACCAGAATTTGCACATGGCCTAATGCAAAGACAAGTGGACAGAGATTTAGAATTGCTAAAGCCTTTTTTGCCAGCGTTGATCAAAACATTCTAGTGATTAAAACTCGACTTTGAAAGCGTATCGACTCTTTTAATGAGTACACGCAGCTCGTTGTTTCTTGCCTGTGAGAAGACTGGCAAAGGAATGCTTTCCAGCGCTACTTCTATTATTCTTATTGCAAAACGTCATAGCACAAAAACACATTTTATAATTATTAACAAAATTAATAGTGGGGGGTCGCCATCGGGGAGATGACGTCAAACTGGGTTTAATCCGAAAAGAAATTATCACAAAACGACGGTGTTCTGCCCAATCTTAGGACGCTGCCCAATCTTTGGACATAAAATTGCCCAGTCTTAAGACTGGCCGGCCAGTCTTAAGACTGGGCAGGGCGTCACAAGTTTGGGCAAAAGACCATGTTAGGCCCATCTTTGGCGCCTCTTAGATTTTAAAGAAGGGATGTACCACACGAGCTCTGTTTTTTGCAAGTCCCAACAAAGAGAGTGCCCTATAAGCCGCAAACGCCCGTATATATAATACGGGTGAGTCGGGCGACTTTTCAAATAAAATTGGCGGTTGTCCCCCGAAACCGCCCGCACTTTCCCGAACTCGCCCGGAACATTCCCGAAATGCAATTCCTTGTAACAAACATGCGGACGATGGTTAGGAAGAAGGCGCTTGAAGAGAAAGGAGTTAATAAAGTTTATATAAGTTATTTATAAAGTAAACTTTTTCAAAAGCAGTTCTTCTAAGAACTTCTCTACGACATAGTAAGTTTTTTTTAATTTTATAGTTTTTTTTAATCATATATTAGTGTCTGTTTTTTCTTTTCTTTCGGGCATTGTTCGGGTCTATGCGTTTCTCTTATCATCAGGCCCGAGGAGGATATCTTCAGCAAAAAATAACAAAAACATATATATGCTATATATACCTTGATTATTCACAGATGAACTTTCAGCAGAAGCTGATGTTTCCTGAAACTGAAATAAGAAATGGTTTAGCTAATATGGAACTAACAAAGCATATTTACATTAAAATATCATTAGTTTACTGGGTTTGTAGTAAAGTCATTGATTTCAAAGGAGTTTTCTACGGCTGTTTCAGCGGGCAATATTTCGGAAACTCAGACTGTGCATATCTAAACATTTTTTTGAATTAGGACACTAGGACTGGGGCGAGATCTGTTAAACTGTAAACATATTTTAGGCTAGCTAACCTTTATTTAAGCTTTATACCCATTAAACACACTGAAACCTTAAAAATGAGATATGATAATAAAAATTTATTCATTTATCAATAAAATTTTGAAAAAATTAAGTTTCGTTTGTTTATCAGCTGGCACAACAAGCTTAGCGAGATTTTATGTCTTTTTTTAATGAAAACAGAGTATATAGTTAACCTACTTTTGCTATAAAATAGCGGCAAATAGGAAAAGAAATTGCTTTAATTGGCTGGCTAAATATATGGTTGAAGAATCATTTTATTCATTGGAAGTTGTAGCAATATCTTTTTGTATGATTCATTCACTAAATTTTTCAATTTCCCAGACAACAGAATCTAATGAAAGTGATATGTTCTCTGGTGGTATTACTATCACTTAGTCTGAACCGGTTTAAGATGTATACACAAAACAGTTACTTACAGAAATTACTTATATCTATTTTACTATTTTCAGAAACAATCTTTGTATCAATATTATTGCAGTGAATTATTTCGACACGGAATTATTGCTTGGAGAGTTATATCAGGTACTTTATCCATTGTTGTGTTAAATGCCTATCATTGTGAAACTGGTGATTTTCTTGTGAGTAGTTTTTGTATTGTAAATCAGCTGACTACTTCAAGATCTCCTATAAACGTATTGTAAGTTTCAGTTGTTAAAACTGGTTTTTCACATGATTTGACGACTTGGTGAATTTGTTCAATACAAGTCTCCTCAATTCAAAGCAACACTGTGAAGATGTTTTATGTATCACGAAAAATGTATAAGACTTTTAAATTCTTACGTATATTTTTCAGCAAAATGCATATGTACATATGGAGGTCATGGGCATAGGTGAAAACGTTATATATCACTGTTCCTGTGAAACATTCCACTGCTTTAGAGCCTAGTTTTGGTTCTAATCAAAATTTGGATGCTTGCTGTCATTGTAGACTTTTGAAAGAGTTAACTACGGGTGTAGTTACATCTTCTTTCATCAACCACAAAAAAGTACATGATGGAAAATTGATGGTGTCTCAACCTGTTATTCAACTTGCTTCAAAATCTGGTGTAGATTGTTTTTCCGTCGTTGCTGACGAAAATGTTTCCTTCTTGACGTTATTCAACGTTAGTAGAACGTCGAAAACCATTGTGAAGTGTCATTCGTCTATCTGCAAAATGAGAGAGGGCTCACAGCGTAACATAAAGTTACATTCTCAAGCCAAATATCTTTGTCCTCATATAAAGAGTTCCGTAAATGCTACATGGATCAAGTTACATTAGCGAGTGCACAAGACCTGGATGAAAACACAGATGATAGCAGTGGTGAGGAAGAAACGGAAGAAGACACTCTACCGAATGAAAAGGTGGCCGTGTATTGTACTCTTTCGTTATAATTGTTTGGCATGTGAGAAGCCTGCAGTTTACTTTTATTTACTCGATTGGAGAATATTATATTTGTTTATTTACACATAATTATATGCTTTTTTTCAATGTATATTTTTAGTGGGAAGCAGTTTTTGTGCCATCACTGGCCTTTGTAACTTCGGAGCAACTTCACCTAGCCAACAGACTGTTGACGATGATCCTCTTAGTGAAAATCTCCGAAAAAATTTAAAGCAAAGAGATGGTAATTGGAAGCAAGAGTTTTGTGCGAAATTGGATGGTGCATGCGATTGTGGGGTACTTAATTTTACTATTGCGTGACTTTCATTATACACCTTAATAATTTGCATTTGCTTAATCAATTTTTTTGTTAACTTTCTTGATTTTCGTTTTTGTTTTTTACTTATACAAAATGGTTTGAGCATATTGAGGTGCAGATTCAAAGTAACAGCTTTAGTTATTTTTGAGCTATTTTCTTATAAATAAATCGAAATCATTGAAATTTATTTTATTTTGCAAGGCTGGCTGGTCACCCGAATATCCAGAGGGACGGACAATCTACTCGCATGACACAAACCTCTATACTGATACTTGTGTATTAAGATGCAAAGTATATTCACGAATGTGTATGTCAAAAACTTGTCGAAGAAAGTCGGACGGTGCGACAGATTCTGTATTTCAAATGACAACTTCGACCTGTGCTGGATATGAATTAGGTAAAATTATCCGTGTGCACTTCATATTTATCATAAATTTATAAATTATGGTATTTATATCGGTATTTGACGATGTCCGTGACGATGTCCGACGTCCGCAATGTCCGTGTACCACAGAGCCCCCTCTGCTTTTAAAATTATGCCTATTTGGAAAGGTGAGTGAAATCAGGCCCATCGGACATTCAAGCCCGCTAACAAAGTCTTCAACTTTTCTGTAGGCTGGGAATTTGTTTCTGCCGTTATGAACGAAAAGATGACATTCAGTGGCTTTGTGTCATGGTACAGTGAGAGATACAATTTTGGATGTCTCAACATTCATCAAATGGTTTTTCGCGTTGTCGTCTAGAATGCGAATAGATTTTCGACAAGGATGTCCGGGTTGTGACGATCCTTCACTTATCTTAGCTTGTGATGGCACCAAAATTGGGATGGGCTTCAAAAATACGTTCGTTTCACCAATCGAAACACCGACGAAAGATGCACCGACTGATGTGAAACCCAGCCGTTTTGATCGACACCTGGTGCAATGTCAAATGCTGATTTGAATAGAGCTTACGCCACTGCGAGAGTTTTTTTGCACGAGCTTTGTAACAGCATGTTATCAAAGTTACCGATCAGGCATACCAGGGAACAGCTTGCAGCCTTGTCAACTTACATCCCACCCAGTTGTAGGGCAGCTTTCGATACGATGATAAGTGACAACATATCTCCGAAAGTCAGTGACTCGTATGCAACTGTTCTCCGCCTACTTTTCTATGACGCCAGTCTTGATAAAATTTTATATTCATGTATGGAACAGAAGAAAGGCAAAGCCTTATATGAATAAACTTAAATTAAAAATTAGTGGTGCTGATCTGTAAAGTCGGTAAATTGAATAAATGGAAATGAAAAGTAATTCTTGGGTGTTCTTTTTTACTTGATTCATCGAAACGGGACAAGTAGAGTGCGTGTATGCGACAATACCTTAGACAAGTCCTCCATTCGGAACCTTTTTCTCTGAAAAAAAATTTTCAGGCCTAATTTGGATGAAGCAACAGAAATGGAATGCGCATAAGAAATAATATCATAGGATAGTCCTCAATTTGGAACCTTTTCTTCTGACAAAATTCTTTTCAGGCCTAATTTCGACGAAACAAGAGAAATTGACAGCGCATAACGAATAATATCATAGGATGGTCTATTCGGAACTTTTTCTCTGAAAAGTTATTTTCAGGCCTAGTTTGGATAAAGCAAGAGAAATGGAATGCGCATAACGAATAATATCACAGGATAGTCCTCTATTCGGAACCTTTTTCTTCTGACAAAATTCTTTTCAGGCCTAATAGTAGTAGTAGTAGCAGTAGTAGTAGTAGTGTGTGTTCTTTTCGTCAAAGAGAGTTACAAGTTCGTTTATATATACAAGCTCGTATCATTTTAAAGTAAATAAAAAATATATACATACATCAGCTAGTTAGATAAAGGTCTTAAACCATACGAAAAATATTAAAAGACTGACTGAAGCTTGCAGAAAACAATTTTGCCTTATCACCAAGCCCCACCATAAGTTTCGTTAGTTTCTATATAAACAAAAAAAACTTACCAAGCAAAACCAGGAAAACAATTTCAATTTAAGCATAAAAAATACAACATAATTTGTAATTTACACATACCTTCATTAGCCTGCAATGACCAAAACGTTTCATTGTCCTTTTTATTAACACTGGTATACATGCATCCCTTAAAACAAATAAATTTTTAGCATGTTACATTTTGCTTCAATTAAAGATTTTCCTATTCCTTTTCATTTTTACCATTTCTGGTTATATCAGAAGATGATTTTATTGTGTTCTGTATCAATTTTGTACACTTGTATATGCTTTTGTAAATTTTTCAGCTGAAAGTGATAGTACCTGCAACCTATGACACAACATTTACCTTTCATATTTTTTTTCTAAAATCAAATTAAAGAACTTTGGAATAAAATCAAATTAATAAAAAGTTTGGATAGTTTTAATAAAGATGTAAGATAAAAAGTTAGTAAAAAACGATCATTGGTGGTCCAGCCTTGCACTTTTCTTTTGGCAACTTTATCTGAATATATAATATGCAAAATTACATAAAAAGTAAACTATTATGGTTTAAATAGTTATGTGAACGTTTCACAAATTTTGGAAAATTTCCTCAAGTAAATATTTTTTAATATTGAAAAAAAATATATATATATATAAAAAACAATAAAATGATAGTATGATTACAAATGTAAACTCTTCTATATTGAAGAAAATTTCTCTAAACTCATTTAAAAAAACTTGCTGTAAAACATCTGATTTGGTATGGTTTAAATTGATGAATACCTCTGCTGATATGAACTGAGCCTGCCATAAAACTATATAGCCTTTGTGTCCTGAAGTTTTTGCAAAAAATGAGTCAATCAGTCGGATTTTCAGATCAGAGCAAGTAAATTCGTTCCCAGGACCAATCAAATTTGTTTCAGTGTTTTAACTGACTTGCCGACGCAAGTTATTACCGCAAGCGAGTCGGTCGGAGGACGCGAACGTAACATATTTTTGATGATAGTCTAAGCTAAAAACCATCTGTGATTAGAAAGCGACGCATGTGCTGACAAAAGCGAGAACCTCAATATCCCTGGTTGCTCTGGTTTCGGGGCATCCGATAGTTGGATCTAGGATCCAATTCCTCATCACAGGATTCCTGGTTTGTACGTCAAGCCTACTAAACCAGGGGCAGAAAAAAACCTAAAAACGTTTTTTAAACTGCCCATGGCCTCTCAAAGGCGTATGCGCCAACAAAGTCGGCACACTCGTAGCTATTAGCTAGCTAGGTAACTTTTTAAAGTTAATAAGCTTGGAGTGACCCCTTTAGTTCTGTACAAAATTACTTCCTTAATTATTTGTGGTTAAAATTATTTCCGACAGTATGGGCCAATGCAAAATTGGAAGAGTTATACTTACTACTACTTACTATGATATGAAGGGCGCTAGGCTATTCAATCACGCTAGCCTAGCAACCGGGTTACCATCATTAAGGCGCTTTACCTTATATGGATGTCTCATAGCTTTATATGGATATATACATTACTCTAGTTATATCAATCATAATTTTCCGTATTTTATTTTAAAAATGATGCAGCTTCTTCTTGTTACTTAAAACGTGTTTAAGTTCGAGAAATACGCATGTAGCTTTATAAACTGGAGATAACAATGTTTACAGAAATGTGCTCTTCTTGAGCACATTTGGCACGCTATCCTGAGATAGTTAGTTATCTCGAGATAACTTGTGCTACCTGAGGATAACGCCATTATTGTGCACATATACGTGTCCCTTAAGCACATTAATAAGGTTATCCATGAAAAACACTAGTTAACTCGAGATAGCTATATTAATGTGCTCAGGGGATTCCATAACTTTTCCATATAAAATGATTTTTTTTTCAACCGGGTTGACCCGCCAACTGCTGGGTCAACACCGAGCTGTTCTGCCCGGATTGCGAAAACGGTCTGCTTATAAACAGGACGGCCGGATTATGTACGCGTGGCCTGATTATGTTTTTTTTGCCCTCTGGTTATGGTATGTCGTGGTGACCGGATTATGAACACGCTGATATAATGGCTGGCTGTGATTGGCATTTTCTTCGAACTTTTGTGATTTAAACATTCTCTGGGAAAGATGGAACACCCCTAAAAACTAGACATGGCGAAAAAAAGTCTCGACGTAATTCTTAGTATAAACTACTCTTGTAGTAAATACATTTCAACATAATATACTTTGAAGTAACTAAATTTCACGGAACCTAAATTATTCTTTTTACGGGAATTAAGTTTGGTGAAAAGTTTCTAAATTTGCGAATCCCAAAATTTAGTATTTGCCACGAAATTTCGTTTCATTTGAGAACAACAACAACATTGGCACCAGTGCTATTTGCTTGTCATGAAGTGATGAATGATATAAAAGCGGTCGGCCCTGATTATGTTTGTTCTATCTACAACCTCGTTCCCAGGGCATTTTGCCTTGTTGATAAGTTGATAGCGGCGAAGAGGCCCTGGAACATTAATATTATTAATATTACGTTGGTATGGCCATCGACAGAAAATTTATGTATTTTTTATGAATTATGAAGGTATTATGCAGTATTATGCAGTATTATGCGATATTACGTTGGTATAGCCATCGACAGAAAATTTATGTGTTTTTTATGAATTATGAAGGTATTATGCAGTATTATGCGATATTACGTTGTTATGGCCATCGACAGAAAATTTATGTACTTTTTTTGAATTATAAAGGTATTATGCAGTATTATGCAGTATTATGCGATATTACGTTGGTTATGGATTATTGACAGAAAAAATATGTATTTTTTATGGAACGATAGAGAGTATTATGAAGGTATTATGCAGTATTATGCGATATTACGTTGGTATGGCCATCGACAGAAAATTTTTGTATTTTTTATGTAACGACAGAGAGTATTATGAAGGTATTATGCAGTATTATGCGATATTACGTTGGTATGGCCATCGACAGAAAATTTATGTATTTTTTATGAATTATGAAGGTATTATGCAGTATTATGCAGTATTATGCGATATTACGTTGGTATGGCCATCGACAGAAAATTTATGTGTTTTTTATGAATTATGAAGGTATTATGCAGTATTATGCGATATTACGTTGGTATGGCCATCGACAGAAAAAATATGTATTTTTTATGTAACGACAGAGAGTATTATGAAGGTATTATGCAGTATTATGCGATATTACGTTGGTATGGCCATCGACAGAAAATTTATGTATTTTTTATGAATTATGAAGGTATTATGCAGTATTATGCAGTATTATGCGTAATTACGTTGGTATGGCCATCGACAGAAAATTTATGTATTTTTTATGAATTATGAAGGTATTATGCAGTATTATGCAGTATTATGCGATATTACGTTGGTTATGGATTATTGACAGAAAAAATATGTATTTGTTATATAGAGAGGATGTCGGATAATGCGGTTTCATTTGTCGGGTCCATTTGGTTGGAGAAGTATGACTGAACGTCTGTCGGACTTTTAATATCGATAAAGTATGAAGGGTACTAGTTATGTTGTACGTCGTGTGTCGGGACCACTTAGCCCGGTGCTAAATGAAGTCGTTCCCCAGTATATCTGGGCATTTTTGTGTCACATGACCTGTCCAGGGTCATTGTTGGCCGTAATAACGGCTCAGGGGCCACAAAGTCTTAAGCAATATTAGACTGTCGTACATAAGTAGGCCTGCCCCGATTTTTGTGTGTTTTAAGTAAGAAATGATATTAGACTGTGGTACATAAAGCCGCCTGCCCTGATTATGTTCCTTTTATAACTGCCAAATAATATTTTTTAACTGTCGTACATAATTAGCCCGCCTGTCCTGATTATGTTGTCCTGATTATGTATTTTCTGTCCTGTTTTTAACCGGGCCAAGCTGCTGTACATGGGCAGCGTTTATTATCCGGGCAGAACAGAGCCAACCCGCCTCATAATCAGGCTCTGAGTGGGACAAAGGCATCAGAAGTTTGGAGACGAAAGGCAGACAGTGCTTTCGCACTCTTTATTGGAAACCACGAGCGACTGTGTCCGTCACAATTTTTTGCCATTGAAGAACTGAATTATTCCTCAAGAGCAAACAAATGCTAACATATAATGATTAATGAATTTTCGAAATTAATTGATAATCATATACATATAATAAGGGTAAGGTTTATTTGTAGTTATTATATTTTCATTGAATAGCTAGCTATATAGCTAGCCTGCCACGTTGACTATAATGAAACATTGCCATTGTCTTGTCATCAATGACACCAACAAAGACCAAACGTAGCTTAATTACGTAAAATATGAGCTTAACAAGCTTAACTAAAACTTTTTCCCTGACATGGACCATCGCTACAAGGGCATTCCCGTACAGATGTGGAACAATAAGATGCGACCTCTGTCTCTCTGAAAAAGTGTGCATTATCTGTGCTGAACCCAAAGGACTCCTTAACAAACGCACTGAGTTTCTTTCAAGAGGTCGTCATAGGAATAAGTTTATTATAGGAAATTTAAAATATGGAGAGATTTATTAATCCAAAGGCTAAATAAATTCAAAACAGGTAGATATAACTGACGTCAACTCATGTACGGGTAACTGTGGACTACCTGGGACTAAACTGGGACCAATTTCCAAAAGCTTTGTCAACCCAGCTGTTATGGAACAGACGGGTTAAGGTGAAGATATACCTTATGAGCATGATTTCTTAAATCGTAATTTTTTAGCGATAGTTAATCAAAGTTTATTCTTTCAAACATCACCAAAAAGCATTTTTAAACACCTATCAAATGATACAGTACAGTCTGAATGTAATCTACCGTGTACACACTAATGTCACACCTTTGCGTGGAGGACGGCAGTCGTTTGTCTTTTGTTATAATCAAATCCCTTAGGGTTTTGCGAGTTTATATTTGCGTGTTAAAAAACAATGCGCTCACGAAGAAATATCGGAGCAATTATATTTCTTTTAATAGCGAGATGCATAGTGTAATGTATTGATAAGTTATTCCATTAAGAATTAGCATGAAGTAATTAAATAGTAAAAATCTTTTGTGAAGTTTTATAATACATTGCGCGAGTATGTATTGTTGATTTAATTACTTAAAAATATTCCAGCGCGTTTAATTTAGGAAATATACGAGAAGCATTGTTCACAACTATTAAATGCCGCTTTTCGTTTATAAACTTTTAAAATGTAATTTAAAAAAACATTTCTATCGCCGCTTTTCGTTTTTAAACTTTTAAAATGCGATTAAAAAAATATTTCTAACGTTGCTTTTTGATTTTAAACTTTTAAAATGTGATCTAAAAAAAAAAATTCTACTGCCGCTTTTCGTTCTTAAACTTTTAAAATGGGATCTTAAAAAACATTTCTATCGCCGCTTTTCGATTTTAAACTTTTAAAATGCGATCTTAAAAAAAATTCCTATCGCCGCTCTTCGTTATTAAACTTTTAAAATGAGATATAACGAATCTTTTCTATCGCCGTTTTTCGTTCTTAAACTTTTAAAATGGGATCTTAAAAACATTTCTATGGCCGGCTTTTGATTTTAAACTTCTTAAAAGCGATCTAAAAACATTTCAATCTCCGCTTTTCTTTTTTAAACTTTTTAAAATGTGATCCTAAAAAACATTTCTATCACCGTTTTTCGTTCTTAAACTTTTAAAATGGGATCTTAAAAAACATTTCTATTGCCGCTTTTTGATTTTAAACTTCTAAAATGCGATCTAAAAAAATTTTTCTATTGCCGCTTTTCGTTTTTAAACTTTTAAAATGTGATCTAAAAAAACACTTAATTATTGCAATTAAAAATTTCAAAAGAGTTCGCACAAAATAGATTGTTAAAATTGATCTTGCAACATATTGTGATTAAACAATCAATTGCGTGGGGTCATTGTTTATCAGCGAGGCAATTATTTTCTTATAAAAACAAAATCTCTTGCAATGTTATTGTTCTGTGTAACTATTCATGCAAGTTTCGCGTCCACGGTAGATTACATTCAGACTGTACTGTATAAAAATAATTTTTAACTTTTTAACTCCTGAAAAGTGCAGAGACATTTTTGAAACACACCCTGCCTTCAAAAAAGTGACTTTATTTACAAAACTACTTTGTTTCCAAATCTCATTCAAAGTTCTTTAGAATTGTGATAGATGTATGTAAAAACAATCCCAAGTCCCCGTTTTTGATTTATTTTACTTTTTCTATAAAGCCATTTTTTAACTTAAACTTTCATCTTTAAGATGTAATATCTAGAGAATTGATGTTTTTTTTGAAAATAAAAAAAAATCGCTTTTAGATAAACACGTTGGCTTCAGCACAATAGTACTCTCCCTTGTAGATCTTATGTAGTTTTGTAAAGGAGATTTGAAATGTAATAGATGGTATACGGAAAAAAAAACACTACGAAAAAGTGTTTTAAAGGTTTTTTAAAATGTCACACCTTTCAAGCATACTCATGATGATGGTGATACTTTTACACGCCCAAGGCAATGAATATTCAGAAGGTTGTCCTTTTAAATTTTATTATTCGCAAAGACATGACTGAGAATACTATAGAAATAGAACTTTATAAGACGTTTACCATATTTTCCGGTATATAACCTGCGGCTTATAAGTTGATTTTTACGACTTCCACCGTTGGTGCGGGTTATAATGTGGTGCGGGGTATGTGATAAGTTTTATAATTTCTGTCATTTATTGTGAAATTTAAAGTTTATACATTCAATGAAGAAAATAGTAGCAACGGGATGAAATGCGTACATTAATATAACTGCATGCACGATCCTATATCTACGTAATCTTACTTCAACTACGTGATTTTTTTCACACAGTAAAATTTCTTAACTTTCTATTGCTTGCCAGTGCTAATATTACGAGCTCTCTCTGAAACACGATTCTGGAGATCATTTTTCTTTTGTTTTGAATATAATCCTAATCTATTTATATCTTTGCAATCACATTGAGTACATTGAAATGATTCGCTTCTGGTAATAGAGCAATATAGCAGGTATCATTTTTAGGTTTAATTGGCAGTTATTTCACAACCAAGTGCCCAGGACTTAATTATTAATTTCTGTTAAAAATATTGAAAAATGTTAAAATTAAACTATAGATAATAATTTTATTTTTTTTCTTTGCTACCTTTGAGCAACAGGTCGCCACCAAAAATATCAAAAATAAATATAAAATACAGTTAATTAGACACACGCAACTATCTCGTCTTTATTGCTGCCATTCATTTTATCATGCACACTGTGATTGCTGAGATGTAAATAGATAACAAAATTCTATAAACATTAGAAAAGAACGTTCTGTTCATCCCTGTTATAGACAATCTGTGATGATTATTATATTGTTTATTTTTATGCCAAGAAAATTAAATATACATAAAAAACAGAGATTTAACTTTAGGTTTATAACCTGATTTTTTGTTTGTTTGTTTAATCGCAGAAATCAAGAGTTATTATTGCCTGAAACTAATGTCTACAAATAAAAAGAAAACAGCGTTGTCTGATTAAATACTGTCGGCATTAGCAGAAGATTGACTTGTCAAATTAATTTTAATTCATTATTACTTCGGCAATCGGAGACAAGGAAAACTGAGAGAGTCGCTAGTTCAGAGACTCGGTTCTTGTGTTTTGGGTTCACAAGTTTAAACGTCCCCCACTTGTCTCCAGCATGAAAAAAACAGAACATAAAATGATTAGGGTAAGTAAAAATACACTAAGTTTTTTTCTTAACACGATATGCAACTGCAGGTTATACAATGTGCGGGTTAAATACCGGAAAATACGGTACCACAGAACCGAAACCTTGTCTACCTAAGACACCTGGAAGTACACTCGAGGAACGCGCACATTTGTTTGGAAGAACAGTAGCAAATAACTTGTTACAATACAATCCAAAAGACTGGACGCTGCTGAAGAAGAATATATTTGATTTATTTTTCTATTACGAACAAGGACATTTAACCAATGCTACTACTTTTACGCCCAACCATTTCCTAATTTTGGCAACATTACATTCCCTAATGGTTCAGGTTTTCAACACTATTCCATCGCTGCAAGAATTTTTCTGAGATTTCAAACCATTCGTTAACTGTGCTTAGGGTTTTTAAATATTGTTGTTGAAGTTCGTCAATAATCCCTTGTGCCACTCTTAAAACTATTCTTGATATAGAACGTTTGCTTATTCGAAATTGATATTCCAAGGATCTAAACGATTTTCCACTTGCTACGTATCGTAAAAATAAACAACATTGTTCCCTTCGTTTGATACTCTCTTTCATGACAGTATCTTGTTTTTCGAGATAGGGGTATAATCTTTCTACAAGGTAATCAAGGTGCATTCTATCCATTCGTATGTAGTCTTTAAATGATTTTTTGTCATCTAAAAGTAATTCTTGAAAGAGATTGAAGATTGAACCCATGGTTTTACCCAGAGAGTTCGCTTGACTTTTTTATTTGCTTTTTCTTCTTCCTCTGCATCGTCAAGAAGCAGAGCAACACAGATTAGAGCTTGTTGTCTCTTCATGCTCATGTCTAATAATGACACAATATCGCAGAATTTTTTGGATGGTGGGGCCACAGATAAAATTTGCTGCAAGAATTTTGCAGCACTCTATTGCTGCACATGGATGAAAAATGCTGCATTCAAACTTATTGCAGGCTGGAGCTTTGCGTATTTTCTTATCTGCGGTTTCTCCAATGCTGACTTATACGAACATGGTAAGGCTGCATTTCACAAGAACACAGTTGTCCAAACTGAAATTATTGGAACAACGTGCAGAGCAGATTGTCAGAAAAATAACCAAAAGTTAAAACTTCCATAATGTAAGATTGAGTGTGGAAAAAAGTATTTTTACTATATGGGAGCAAAATTTTATAATGATCTCCCAATCAAGGTTGGAGACGAAAGTGATGCCAATATTTTTTATTTATTTAATAAGGTTGCCATTCAATTTTCTTGATATTAGATTTTTTCAATTCATTTTTTCAATTTTTGGATGTTATAGTTTTTGAGTTTCAACATTTCTGTGCCGTCCTTTAGTTCTTTTTTAATAAAATAAATATATTTATTCATTAAAAGTAATTAAAATTTAATTAAAATATAAATAGACTAAGGTTAAATAAAATAAAAATTGATAAAAAATGGACATTATAGAGTAAAACTTTATTGTCAAAGGCTATGAGGCACGCAAGCTGAATAGAAGCGAAGTGCGCATTGGTGACTAAATAAAATAAAAACTTTATATTCTGGCATCTACACAGGCAAGATCAAAATCATCAACCACCTCTGTGTGCAAATTGGTATTCAGGGATCTTGAACCTCTAAGGCAAAGCAAAGCAGATTTTATTATTACGAAGGAGAGTTTACATCTCATCCAAGTCATTATTTTATTGTATTGTTTGCCGGATTTCTGTGAAATTTTTTTTGCAAGAAATTTGTGAAATGCAGAACATTCTTTGCTCATTCCCCAGTTTATGGAAAAGACAAGTGGGGTGAATGTGCCATGTTCGTTATCTAATACACGTTATCTAATAGAAGCTTCATGCTTCTTATACATCTTACTAATTGACGTTTCAATTCGGATGTGATCGTATTTAGAGGTACTAAATATTCTTCCATACCAGGTATTGTACGCATGAAATATGTAAATTTGTTTAACTCGCCATGTGTAAAAGCTGCAAAGGCTGCTTGCGGTTCTGTCAACGCTACTGTTGACAGAACCGCAAACTACTGTTTCTTCACACCATTGACTAGTTTTATTATTTGCATATTCATCACGAAACTCTTTGCTTCCAATTCAAGCTCCAAGATGTCGTTTTCCTGTTGCCTTAAATTGTATTGACAAGTGGCTGAAAATTTTTCTGGCTTCAAGTTTAAACGCTTCACTTTTGCAAATCATCCATGATTTACTCTCGTTGACATAATAACCGTAGTTTTTTCTGTCTTTAATCACACCGTCCCACCACTTTTTCAGGCCAATAATTTTACCAGCACCAGTTACATCATCTGCTAGCCATACCTGTTTCACATCTGCAGCAGATTTTAGACGTTCTTGCAATAACACTTAAAGCATAGAAGGACATCGCAAGGTTATCCTTTATTTCTTTTGAGTTTTTCTACAACTTCTACAATTTTTTTCTTTTGTCTTTGTGTCTAAAATTTTTTGTTTTTATGCACGCACATACAAAAAACATTAAAACACAAAACTTTTTTATTAAAAATAACTTTTGTTTTTTATTATTTTAAGTGGGAGAATAATAACTTGCTGTATAAATTTGGAAACAGGCCTAAGTTTAACCTGCTGTATCAAAACAACGCAGGTATATTCTGTATAACTTTCCAAACAGCACAAACGAAATTCTTGCTGTACAGCTTTCACAACAACGCAAGAAAAATTCTCTATGCATAACTTTTGAAAACAAGTTTTTTATCTTTTCGCCTGGAGTACTAGACATTTTTTTAGTGAGACAAATTCTTCTTCTTTTTTCTATGCAACTAAAAAATATAAATTGCATACGTTTGAAATCTTGTCGTAACACCCTCCTTAGGTTGTTATTTTTTTATTATTATTTTTGTTGTTGTTCCAACCATACATTCTTTTTTTCCACGAACTTTCATTAAATCGGACATTCGCTAATACATTCTCTAATACAAGCAAAACATGCATAGAAAAACATGCTTGTAGTAACACCCTCCTCCGTTGTTATTTTTTTATACTTTTTGTTGTTCCAACCATTCATACATTCTCGATAAAATTATTTTTATTTCACTGACCGACCAATCGTAAACTACTATCTACTTTGCCGGGAGAACAACTAATTAAGTTGGAGTCGCCTTATTTCTAAAATCCAATTTCTAATAAAAATACAAGATGCTAAAGAATTTTTAAATGTAAAAAAATAAAAACAAAGACACAAAGATTATACCCATCTATTGTTTAATATTTCGAATGTTATTCACGATCCATCGCAACACGCACGATTAATGGTTTTATACATTGCGACTATTGCAAAGTTTTTTGTTAACATTTCTATTTGGTCACGATTGTATTGTGGATCGTTCGCATCATGCATGATACGCGCTCACAAATTAGGTGTCAGGACACCTAATTCCAGTACTGTAACTTTAAAATTAATTGTAACTAAACGTGCTGATTTATGCTTTAAAGATTTGTGCTTGGTTGAAAATATTATAAATGCTTGTTCTCGAAAGAAAATCTTTTATTTTCAACTGACAATGCTATTGAACTATGGAATAAGTTCAGATAATTGATATATATTCTGAAGATGCTGAAAATTTTTACATGTATTTTCATGGTATATTGAAGGAAAATATCTTACCATTAAAATTTGAAGAAACGCGATTTAGCAATAGTTTACTTGCAGAAGTGGCGAAACATATGACCCATTTATATCCTGCATTGGTAAAGATACCTTAAAAGACCTTCAGGTGGCATAAATTTCTGAAAAAGAGCTCATAAATTTAGATTATTATGGTGAATATATTCTTCACAAGATAAATTTTAGTTTTCGATTTTCAAAGGCTACTTAACAAAAGAACACAATTTATTGCACTTCTGCAAATATGTAAAGTTGATACAATGATTCTCAGACATCAGGCCATTTCTTGAATAAAACTATGCCAGAGCTACAAAAAGCACCCAGTAAAAAGAATTACGAGTGCTATGGTGTGCGAAAATCGCACTCGTAAGCAAAATTTCCAAGTGCGATGTGAATATTTGCAAGTGTGATTCACACTAACGCCAAATATTCTCAGCAAGCAATTCAAAACTTATAAATCACAAATTGCAATTTTTTTACAAATATTTTTTTACTTTGTATGTGGTCAAATGTATGTGGTCATTTGTCAACTTGGGCACTAATTTTAAGCCAATTTTAGGATCTTCATGATATAACTGTGTTATGTGACTTCAGAGTAAAAAAGGAAAACACTGCTTCACATGTACCGTGTTGCTCTACCAGAACTGTAGTTGGACAGACAATTGCAAGCTGTTTTACCCCTTCCCGTCTCGTTCCCGGACTAGTCCGGGATATTGCTATGCTAAAATTATCCCGATCCCGGACAGGTCTGGGATTTCACTAGGACCACTTTGAACGGCCCTCACGGCCGCCCTGTATCTTTAAAACTAACAAGGTCGATTTTTTTTAACACTAGAATAATTTATCTCTCACTCTGTGTGGAACCTTGTTTTATGCTTTATCATAATTACAAAGATTTCATTGGTAAATATATTCAAATGATGTCCGAATAGAGAACTGAGAAACCGATAACGTTTTAGTATATACATTATGTTTTATATATTTCAAAATTATGTTTTATATATTTGAGAAGAAGTTCCTCTTACATTCCTTTTATTTGCTAGTCTAAAGCACTAAGCATAAGTTGTGGTCCAATAAGCACAATCTAAGCATGGCTAATAGACGGATTGCCAACTTTCCTTTTATATACTTACAATTTATACTGAATTGTCTATTACCGGAGTCGAGCCGGGACTTAGATAATGCTTTATGACCATTTTTTAAAAAAAGAGAAATACCTTACATGCATTTTAAACATAGTATATGCTTTAAATTAGTTGTTAAGGTTTATTTTAGACTAATATTATGAAATTTACGAAAAATGTGTTTTTTTTGCTAAAAATGCCTGGGATCAGGGACATAATTTGGTAAAAAATGCCTGGGGCGGGAAGGGTTATTAAGATCAGCTACACCAGCAAAAATAATATAAAACGTTTATCTGTATTGTATAGGTTGATAGAGCGATATACTACAAGTTTTCCTGACTCTCCACATAACTTGTGCATTCTAAGGCACCATCAGCTGTAACAGCAATAACTTTTAAATTTATTTGCTCTAAATAAGAAACCACTTTCTAAAAATTAGGCAGGAGCTTGTATGAAATAATACTGGTGGACTGAATTTTTCACATCAAAGTTTGAAAACTAAATGTACTGATCAAAGAAACCAGTCTCACTTTAGAAGAAATTCTTCTTTTGCAATAAACTTTAGGATAATGTGTTTTAAGCTATATAATGTTTTTGATTAGGTTTTTTATTAGACCACACTTTTAAGCGTTTACGAAAAACATAACTAAGGCTACAACCATTTTACCTTCTTGTAACGGACATTACAATAAAAGGACAAACATTTTAAAGCATTTAGTTTTTATTATTTTAAGTAGGAACACAGTAATAACATGTTATGTTGAAAAATATATAAACAATAGCGAAACTAACATTATTTTAATGCCTTTACCTTTTCACATAAACTTATTCATGGAAATTCATCAAAAGTATAGCTTAAGGGACATTATTTCGAAATGTAACAGACATTTCATTTTTGTCCTGATGGTGAAATATGCTATTAAAAACTTGTAATTTTAAAATTTTTATGATCTGGACAGCATCTGAAAGTTCCCCATGTAAGACAAAAGCAATGTGAACCACATTAATAACAATTAGGTTACAATATGTTTCAAAATTTAATATTTATGTTATGTGCATGTCCTCATTATGTGCAATTTGTTTGAATACATTGGAACAACACTTATCTATCTTCATTCTGTGACCGCCCAACACATTTTGTTTCTGAGAAAATGTGTTCAGAATGTGTTCAGAAACTAAAAACATGTAGTTAAAGTAATGTAGAACGAATTAACTAAACTGAAAAAATCTAAAGGTTTCTTTAAATAGCCCACTTTTCTTCCAACTCTGGTACCCTGAATGTCCCACGATTGTTTATAGGAACAGGAAAATTTATCATTCGTACAACTTTTTTTCTTTCATAATCTATGACATCATCTTTTTCAGGCCAGTGCCAACCACCTTTGCACTTCTCCATTGCTTTTATTGTATCCATTTATCCATAATACACATAATAACACCAGGAAAAAGCTCTGCTTCATACTCAACAAGAACATAATACTCAACCTTCAAATCTATCCCAGATTTCTTATCACAAGTTTTATCATTCCATTTGTCATCACTTTTAGGTTCAACAGAATTTAACTTCTCTACCTGATTAAAATAATTTCGAGTTTCTATTGCATATGTTTCTGATGTCACCCCAACATAATGCATTTTCTTTATATCGCTAATTGGAGATGATTGTAGAAACAAAGGCTGGAGACCTAAATTGTCAAGCTGTGTTTTCATTTCATTTTGTGATACAGCTTTTACAACAATTTTTTTATTTTTCTGGTTTGCAGATTTGCACAAATCCTCTAAGCTATTTACCATCACAATTCCACTCAATGTTCCCATCCATACTTCCCTTTTCACTGTACCTCCAATAGCATCTACAGCTCCTTTGCCATGAGAAGTTGCAAAAAAAGAGCCAGTGTAGTTCATCTAATCCACGTATTGATTTTTGAATTGGGATGATGGACCATCTGAAAAAACATCTACAACTTTATGTTCAGGGGTCCCAGCTGGCGTAAAATCATAAAAAATCATAAAATAAGCAATTTTTTCTCAAAAACCATAAAATAAGCATTTTGTACATGTGTTTATCAAAATTTTGTTTATGCAGTTATTTTTAATTTTTTTTGCTCTTTACTCAGCATTTCTTATTCTTATGACATTTCCCAGAGTTTTATGTAGCAATTGTTTAAGTTGAGAAGAGAGTAGAACAACTTTTTTCAAGGTTAGTAATTACAATAATGATTGATGAAACACCGTCCAGAGTGGGAAAAAGCTATCCTAGGCTCAGTTTTGTTAAAAATGATAAATTTTCAGCTTATGGTAAAATTTGTGTTGAAGCATTCAAAATTGACAAAATTGTGTCATGACACTATTAGCCAATGCAGTTTCTTCCTAAGCCTAGCAAATTTCCGAAGGCAGAAATGTTACAAGCTTTGCAAATAGTTGATAAAAAACAGAAACAAGTTTTAGGGGCGAACCCTTAGACTAGATTGATTTAGCCCATTGTTTAGCAATGAACCTTGGTGGTAACAGTATAGACTGTCAAAATTCAAAGCACTTTTTATGTGTACCCAGTTTTCCAAGGGTTATCCAGTTTATGTAGGAAATTTGTCAAATCTTTGAGAAATTAGTAAAAATTAAGCATTGTCATAAAATTGGCATAAAATCAGCTAAATTTTCATAACAAATTGCATGAAGTTAGAAGTAAATGGCATAAAATATCATAAAAATACAATGTAAATTGTCATAAAATCATAAATAAAATCTGTGTTTTTGCCCTGGGCCCCCTGTATGTTGTACTCTGTTACCAGTTTAGACAATAACATATGCATATGGTACACCAAAACAGACACTTTTTCATGTTCTAAATCCTCACTAACAAAAACTTTTGATATTTGAAGTTGGTTCAACCAGGAATTAAACAAAGAAAGTTGATCTTGGTTCCAATGGGCACGTTGAACTTTATTTTGAAACTCCAGACTGTAGTTTTAACTGAAATCAACCTGAACCACAGCATTTCTTTCAGGTATCGATACAAACTTCAGTTGGAAATAATTATTCTACTTTTTTTTAACGTAAACACGATACAAAAAGTAAGGCATTTTTCCTTGCAACGAATCAAGCACATCAGCCACTGTCCCGTTTTGAAAACATTTGTCCATCTTTTTAGACGTTTGAGAACCTGGATTAGTTACTTTTCTTTAACTATTTTTATTCTCCTCATATTCAACCCTCATCCATTCACACCAAACAATTTCATTATTCAATTTGATCCCTTCAAATATACCACAAAACTTATCAAAATGCCCTTTGCAGTTGTCACAATTCCCGAACATAAGTTTTCGAATTTCTGGAGAGCAAACAAAGTTTTCACAAAATTATTGCTGTAAAGTGGGAACTCATTGAACTCTTTGTGCAATGCTTCACATATCAAGTTGATCTTCTCCTGATACAAGCAAAGATAAACATCCCCCATTCGCGAAAGTCCCAGTGAACTACTAATATTTCGCGGAAGAGCACAACCGCAAAATTTAATCCCAGCAAAAATTTATGCCATTAAAGTAGTCACCTTTTATCAGGTGCTTGTCGAGAAATATCATCACAGTTGTAAAAGATCTCGATGGCATTGACTGTGCCTTGGTTGAGGATATTTTTCGGTTTAGTCACAGGTTCTAATAAACCATAGTTCTCTGCAAATTTTTTAACTGCAGCTTTTCTCTTTGATGGACTGTTAAGAAAGTTCTTTTAACTCCTAAACAGCTTTTCGAAGACCTTGGTTGGAACCAAATCCTTCTGGCTTTTTATTTTATTCAGCAATTTGGACTTTGGCTCTGTACTTTTGCACGCTTTCTCTATTGAGCATCCTTTGATGGGCCAATTTTTCTTCTGACACTCTTTTACTCTTCATTGTAACCCTTTTCTTTCATTTCCTCAGCTTATCCTTTTCCTTTATTGCATCATCCTTTCCATTTTCCTTAAAAAATCTCATTCTGTACTCTCTCATACGTGTTCTTAGGGACCGTCTCAAAATGTTCGTACGTAGTTCGTATAATTCGTATAAAAAACTTCGTATCGATTTATTAAATCTTTCGTATCATTTTATTTTTAATACGAACTTTTTCGTATCATCAAAATTAAAAGTTCGTATAAAGTTCGTATCATTTAAAATAAAGTTCGTATGTAGTTCGTATCATTTTTAAAGAAGTTCGTATAAAAATTTGCTTATAGGAAGTTCGTTTATTGTAATTGGACTATTATCTATAGTCTTTATATTTAATTTTTTTCAACAATTATAAAGTTCGTTTCGTTATACGAACTTCGTTTATTTTAATTGGACTTATTATCTAAGGTCTTTATTATTTAAATATTTTTTAACAATGACAAAATTCGTTTCATTAACGAAATTCGTTTAACAAATATTATTCACGTTATTACGCGTCTTATATCATAAAAAAAACTTTCAAAAAAAACTTTGTTTTGTTTACTAAGTTTATTGCGCTATCTTTACTGCATCTTATTTCGAAAAAAAAAAAAACTTTATTTAGTTAGAATTAAATAATATGTTTTAAAATATTGCTTCCACTTGAATTAGATAAAATAAGTTTAAATAATATTGCTCGCCCTATCATTGCGTATTATTTCACGTTTTTCTACAAGAATTTTCTGTAGGAATATCGAGGATGCAAAACGGGTCAAAAGTTAAGAATATCATAAGAATAAACCAGGCTCCAACTTTAAATATAGATTTTAAATTTTGTATGAAGTGTAAACTTTTTATCCTTTTAATAATAACAACTTTGGCTTCGTTACGCGTTGCAAATAATAAGGCTGATTATATGCTTTCAGGTTGCATGCATGTTTTTTTATGTTTGTTTATCTTGTCACGGCACAATTTTATTGGTGAATAGGTAAAAATAATTTCAGTTGCTATTTTTTTTATTGTTTTTTTGCTTTTTTTGCAATAAAAATATATATACAAACTGTGCTAAAATATGCTAAAATATATACAAACAGTGGTTAAAATATATACAAATTTTTCTAAAAACGCAACGATAAAATACTTTTAAAAACATTAAACATTGTCTCTGGCTTTTTGTTTGGCGATTAATTTTCGTTTTACTTGTCTGCATTTTGAGTTCACATCTTCATTTAAATTTTTCATTTCCATAAATTCATCGCTGTACCGTTTTTTTGCTTGACGCACTATAACACTCATACGATTCGGAGAGAGGGAAGAAGTGTTTAACGCTCCTGTTTGGTAATTTCGAACACCACCTTGTATTCTTCCTACCGCTAGCTCTTCCTCGGTATACAACGCTTGCAGTTGCTGTTTTATATAACAAGCACAAGAATTTATTTTTCTTTTTTTTGGAAGTGGCGTCGAGTTAACTGGATCATTCATTTCAGTAAAAAGCTGAAATGTGGTTGGGTCAGTAGTCATGGGATTTTCCAGTAAATGCATGTAGGAAATTTGCGGAGGTTGCATTTCTTCGGGCGCGACATTAACGTGTTCAGGCGTCACATTAGTGATATCGGCCAGGATACTTGTGACTTCAGGTGTCATGTTAAATTCTTCGGAAGTAATGTTAGTGGCGTTAACAGTGGGGGTGACTTGAAATGCTCTGGTACTGTCTGGACGAACAAAAAATGTTTCAGATGAAAGTTTACTTTTCTCCTTTCTTCTTTTTAAATGCGTCTCAATGTGTTTTGTAGTTGTTTCCACAAGTTCTACTTTATCATTTATTTGATTAGTGGTAGCCTCGTTTATGTCAATTCTTTCTCGAATTTCCCGTATGTCGACCTTAATTTCTTTTATTTCTCGAAATAATTTCTTCAGCAGTGAAGATATACTCTCTCCTTCTTCTAAACATTCTGTTGTTTCATGGATTTCAGGCTGAAATGTTTCTTCTTGAAGGGTTGGAAGGTCCTTTGGTGAAAGTGAAGATGACCTTTTTAAGGCAGGTTCAAACAAAATGTCTAAAGACTTTAAAGCCGGTAAACACGACTTTTCTTCTGTTGATACTTCAACGGTTGTGTCATCTGAAAAATCTAGTTGTAGCATGTTTGCATCAGGTTCTTCCGCTACTGCAACGATTTCACCATCGTATTCTTTGAGGTTTTCGTAAAGAACTGCTTCTCCAGTGGTTGTAGTAATCTAATAATAATATAAAAAAATGTTAGAATTTAGCATTAAAAAAATAGTAGTAATTATCAGCATAAGTATTTGTCGACATACTTTAGCCTCGTATTGATCGTTTGTGTCAACAATAAATTTCTGATTTCTTTTCATGTCGTAAATGACATCTTCATATTGGAGATCTTTTGGATGTTTTCGATTTGGAAAGTTTTTCTTCGATATTAAATTTAACTATGCGAACTTGACCGCAAGTGAAATGAAAGTCGTCGTGTGTTTTTTTTTCTTTTGTATTTCTTTTTGGAGGAACACGTGCGTCTATCAGACATTTGTAGTTTTTACTCGCTGTGTTTTTTTTTCGGGGTGGAAGCATTAATCTGTGAATGGTGTGGCGACTAACAGTTATACCCAAGGTTTTTTTGACGTGCATAACGATATCATTCAAAGAAAGCCCATTTGTGTACATAACACTGTCTCTCCGACGTAAGTGAGCTTCAGCAGAACCCTGTTCTATCAACGTCTTGACACAAGTAATTATTTCCGGATATTTCTCGTGTATGCTTGGTCTTCCTCGTCTTTTATTTTTATCTAAAAAAATAAGTAAATTGAATTTTAACTACATTAATAAATTTAAGAGTTTAAAAAAAGGGGAGAAAAAAATAAAAAAATATATACTTTGCAACAAATCAGTCTCGTCGTCGGAACTGGCTGTGTCATATATCCAATCGATATCACTGTCGTAATTTTTAGACATGCTATGAAAGTAGCTAGTTTTAAAAAAAACTGTTTAATTTAATTAAATTCGATATTTTAAAAAGGAAATACAAATGCTTGATATTAAATTTAAGTTTGGTTGAAACTATTAAAATAAATCGTATATTTTACTTCTTTTATTTCTGGTTTCGTATTGAAATAATTATGCGCAATTACGCCGGTACTTTTGAAGTTCGTTTTAAGTTCGTATAGCAATTTACTTCGTTTAAAGTTCGTATCATTTCTTTTCCTATGTCAAAAAAACTTCGTTTAATTCTTTTGTTTCTGATTTTGTATTGAAATAATTACGCGCTATTACGCCGGTACTTTTGAAGTTCGTTTCAAGATCGTATAGCAATTTACTTCGTTCAAAGTTCGTATCATTTTATTTTGTATGATAAAAAAACTTCGTTTAAGTTCGTATCATGTATTAAAAAAGTTCGTATAAACTTCGTTTATATTTTTTATTTTAAACGAAGCACTTCGTATGACATTCGTTTCACGAAACGAAGTACTTCGTAGCGTTCGTATAATTATACGAAAAAAACGTACGAACATTTTGAGACGATCCCTTAAAGATGTTGGTTCACATTTCTTTGTGCTTCTGTTCTCCATTGTACCAAACCAACTGAACTTGCTTGCTCACTTCTTGCCTGGTTTATAGTTTTCCTTATCCTATGGGTATCTGCTAACTCTATTTTTATCAAAATACCTGCAACTTTTATTCCTTGTAATTCCCATCTGGGAATAAGTTGATGAGAAAATCTAAAATTAAATTCCCATTGGGATTCAAATGATAGGAATAGTTATGTTTGTCACATGGGCATCCCCATTTGGGAATAACTTGTGAGAAATTCTAAAATTAAATTCCCATTTAGGATTTAACTGATGGGAATAATTTTTTCCCTGTCCCATGGGTATTCATGATACCTGTAACTTTCATTTCTTATTTCCCTCAGGGAATAAGTTGGTTAGAAAATCTAAAATTTAATTTTCATTTTGACTTTATTGAAAGGATGTGACTTTTTATTAATATATAGTAGAATTTACTTATAAATATATATAATACAAAATATAAATAGTAAAAATGGAATATTTTAAGGTGGCAGTAACCCTTTTAAAAATCGGAATTTTTTTTTACATAGTTACGAAAGGTTATTTTAAGACTATATAACCATATTTTTCTGTTAACACACTTGTCACGATTTTATGGCTAATATATTATTATCTTTCACCAAAAATACTCAGCCTCGACAATTCCTCTTTAAAATAAAAATCATGAATAATTAATTAGTTCTGCCGAATAAAGTTTAAGTAAACATTAATAACAACAAACATGGCGCATTATGTAGAAATTTAAGACGATCCTCATTATGTTACACTGCACGATCTTTAACTTTTGATTGCATTTTCGTTTTACTTTAAAATTTTCAGACATGCTTGGTGAACCATGCAGCCATGATATGGTGTGCGGAAATCTTTTTATTCGGAATGTTTTTCTTTTAACAGCGTTCGATGCAGCAGGGGATGCTAACAAAGAATCTTTTAAAAAAACAAAAGGCTATTGTTAAAAAAATAATGAACAAAAAAAATCCGCACACCGTTTTAACAGGGTTAACCCAAGGTTCATTTAAAAACAGAAGCGGATGAAAAATAACAAGATTGTAAAAAGTTGGAGCTCGTGGAAGCCGATTTTGTTCTTGTTTATGATAATACATTTTTAAAAAAAAATTCTGCTGACTCAGCAATTTTGGTGTTAAGTTAAAATCATTTTATTATGTATTAAGGTCTATATTTTTAGAAAGTAGTAAAAAAAATCATATTAATAAAACACTGAGTAAATAATTCAGCTATTTGGACAGCTAGAAAAGGGTTACTGTCACCTTAAGAAAAGGAAGTTTTTAACATCATGTAATGTCCGTTGTATGTCCTTTACGTAATGTCTACTACATTTTTTTCAAACCAGTATATATGAAAATATTAAACGTATATTCCATGAATATTCCATTGGGTAATGCCTTTTAGATATACATTGAAAAGACTAGTGTCAGCGACATGGTGATGGTGAACATCAAGACACCATCAAAATTATGTTTAAGACCACCGACTGACCCATTTAAGTTAAAAAAATCTGGGTGGGCAATACGAGAAAAATCTGGGAAAAACGATCAAAGTAAGGTTTCTGTATTGTCCTTGAAACCTTACCTTTGATACCTTTGCAGGCCTATCAATAAGAAAATAACACCCGAGCAATAAATCGCTCCCTCAAGGTTACAATAATTTAATCTGGGCAATCAATCTGAATAAATAGAATAAGTTTATAAACGCATATTTTATAACACAGTCTTTTTTATCTATTTTATTTTATTGTTTTTATCTATTTTTGTTCTTTTTTACTGTAAATAATAAGAGAAAAAACATTGATTTCCATGTGAGATGAATTGATATTGCTCAGCCAGAAAAGCATTTTTAGAATTTGGGGAGCAATTAATGGCTTAGCTTAGTTTTTTATTTCTTAGCATTGCTCTCCCCTTATTGATAGGCCTGCTTTGATAATCTACTTTTAAAGGTTGGGAAATCCTTGGGAACATCTAGCCAAGGACTTTATGTAGACTCTGTTGTGTATATATTAAACTTCACCCATCATCATAATTCAGGCTTTAAATTTTTGTCCCATCATAGATATTTCAGATTGATGTTGTGCATCCTTGGCACAAATTAGTGAATTAGCAGCCATTTTGAACAGACATATAACAGAGACATATTATAGAGACAGACATCTTGCTGAAATCATCATATTTCTCCTGATGCCATCAAATATTTAGCACTGAACCAAAAATTCAATTAGTTCACGCAATCTGCTATATTTTTAACCCCAGTAATTTGAAATACAACACTATATAATAGGCACATGTCAGTAAAAATATACCAGGGATTGGTAAGGGTGGCTAGTCTCAGTGTGGATGCTACACAAGCAGACTACACACCTTATAATTTTTAAAATACTATAAAAAGGTATCGTAAAGGGAACCCAAGTTGTAAAATGATGTTAAACTTATTTTTATATAGCTTAAAAAGTTGGTTCACAAATTTTTTAAAAAGCTCTGTTCGTTCTCAAGATATTCACATTTAAAGAATTTTAGATTGAATTATGCTGCATAAATTATTATATGTCATATTTAAGTAATAGCAAATTTTGACATTTTTTGGCATCAGTAATTTTAGACCTGTTAAGGGATGTGCATTCAAACTTTGAGTTCCCTTTATTGCGTGCAACTCGATCAATAGAACTTGCGGCTGAGTTTTGGAGTTATGTTCTTACTATTGCAAAATAATGCATAAGCCTGTAAAAGGCTAAGAAAACCAACACAGCCAGCCTCAGGTTGGATTTTACTGGTACTTTTTTATATATTTTTATCTTTTCAAATTTCCTTGAAATTAAAGTGTTTTTATATAGATTGAAGAATGGGTGTATTGTAATATACGCCTAATTGAGTTCCTAACTAATCAAACCAATATGAGTATTTTTACGCAGGTGAAATAAGCAGTAGGGGTCACAAGCAAAAACAAATAATTATTATTACCTTGAGAGAGAATACAAAATAATTTACATCCTGGTTTATCTTTACAGCAAAATTCAGGCTCGAGTTGTTCTTAATTTTGGAAGCAAAGCTGTTTTTATTTTTTAGCAAAATCTGAGGCTCATGTTGTTATTAAATGCTTTTAGGCTTCTGTTACATTCATTGGTTTTGCAGGTGTGGCGATTTTTTCTAAGAAATCACATTTGGTAAGTTATCTTATATTTATACACCCATCCTCGTATGTTTGATTCTCATGTTTTGTTCTCAATTTTGTGACTTAACCCTATTCGGTCCGTCCGATTTCCCTATTTTGTCGGATTTTACCCGAAAATCTGGAAAAATCGGATTTTCGGGCAATTTTTGGCAATTTTTTATTCAATCCATGTAAAAACCGGAAGATATGTTAAAAAAATTTTATTTAGCTTTCAGAAACTTCAAACAGAATGTAAAAATTCGCTCTAGAACAAAAGTAATTATATTTTAAGCAGATAGTGGCATTTTTAACAATTTTCAAGCTTCTGATGACGTCACAGAAAATGTGCTCACGCAAGCAAAAATTTATTGCCACCATTTTGCTCCTTTTATGACGTACTATAAGTGTGCCAAGTTTGATTCAATTTGAACAATCCTATGAAAAGTTATTGAGGGGGGCGGAAAGTATCAACCAAAACGTTAGTTAGAAATGTAGTTACAAATTGATTCTACACATACTCAAAAATGTGCACAGCAAGTTATCAAATTGTACTATCTGTGCAAATGATTTTATGTTTCTATACAATTTTCTTTTTGAGATTATCAAGATTCTGTAGGTAGATTTATGTGTACGTATAGGTAAAAGAATGGTTTACAAAGTTACAAAATATGCATATATATGTCACATAAACACAGGAATCATCCAACCAGCAGCATGCAAAAGTTGAAGAACTTACTTTCAATGAATGAGTAACAATTTCCTCTGCCAGTGTTACAACCAATTCTTCATAAAAGTAGTTATTAAAGCTCGGTTACCACTATGTTTTAAGTGTGTTTTAAGTATGTTTTAAATAAGATTTTAAAGTTAAAGCATAATGTGAACGTGTTCGTGTTTTAAAATTTTTGGCATAAAACCTGTTTAAACCACAGATAAAATAAAACCTTAGATCAAAAAATTTTGATATTGTGGTTTAAAGTTCAAAGGCGCCAACAAATGCCGAAGGAGTTTTCAACAATTTTAGGGCACATTTTGCGCATTTTCACGTTAAGACATAAAAGAGAATAAAAAATGGCAGAAAAAAAACTAAGTTTGGTACAGAAAGAGAATCTTGCGTACTTATTCACCAATATCCAGTGATTTTTGATAAATCACACAAAGGCTGCCAAGAGAGAAACGCTACATGTTTTTGCTTTTAAAAAAGTGGGAATGCTCAGGTTTTATTTTTATTTTTAAAACACATTTAAACCTTTTAAGTTTTATATTTAAACCCAAGTTAAACCACAGTGGGAACCAAGCTTAAGACTTCTTTCTATCAAATTCATGGGCACTGTTTGCATGATTTTTTTTTCTGTTTTGTGTGGAAGAAATGGAGACAAAGTTTTGATTTTTAGTTGCTGCAGGAATAATTGATAAACACAAATAAAAGCTTTACTACAACATTGTGGAGGAAGGATCTGGAGAATTATTAGGCACTCAACCTAAACCAAATCAGCCTGATGAGACAAGTGTATACCCTGCGCAAAGTTTTAGACCCTTATTTTTTACCTCAAAAAAATAAACGTTATGACTTTTATGTGTTTTTTACATGCGTCCAGGAAGATACCAATGAATCAATTGCTTGGTATGTTACACGATTGCGCTCATTTGCCAAAACCTGTTAATATTATGACCTTGACGATATAATCGTTGACTAGGTAATTAACAAATTTAATTCTCATAAACTACAAGAACAACTGCTAAAAGAGCACTAACAAAATTATGTGAAATCGCCATAATTATTGAAGCTGCCAATCAACAAGCTGAGCAATATAAAGATACCAAACATACCAAAAGTAAGGTTGAATCTTATCAAGATGAGTTCAATAAAATTTCTGATTGCATCCATCATGCTCATTTTACTAAAACTGCTATTTCAAAACTAACAGAGAAAAACCATGTCATGTAATGCTTGTGAAGTTATAAAAGTAAAGTCTTGTTGTGCATGTGGAAAATCAGGTCACTTCAGTAATGTTTGTAAATCTATCCAGCGACAAAAGAAATGTTCTAGCTGACAGTTGTTCATCTGATGACGATTTTGTTTTCCAATACTTCCCAATTTAACCAACCATATTCAAGCTGCTTCAATGGTCATGTAAAGGTGTAATTGGCAGTGGCGGAACTGTTGACGTAATCGGTGAAGATATATTGAAAACTTTCAAGCACTGACCTCAAGTGATAACATACAACAAAAATGTTAATGCCTTCAACACAAAAGCCTCTTTGCTGTTACTGGCTGTATGTGGGTGACAGTTGCATCTAATAACCACATCTCTGCAAAATTTATGTTGTACCAAGATCCAACACAACAATTTTGGGTTATGATACTGCTTGTGCTTTGAATTTACTAAGGGTTGGACTTAAGGTAGATGTTGTAAACTGTCTTGAGATACCGAATAGCTCTAGTTTACCTCAAATGCTCAGTGAATACAGTAATCGTTTTAAATGTTTGAAAAATGTTGTCTTTACATCCAAACTGATCCCGCAAAACCACCTATTGGCTGAAAAAGCTAACCGTTTGCCAATATTGGTGCAGAAACAAGTAATGAAGAACTAGATAAACTACTACACTTTACGACGTTTCGGCCGTTCAACGGCTATTTTCAAGTAAGCAAGTCCTAGTACAATATGTTCAGATAAATAACATGGTATGAACGTATTGTACAATCAAAACTTATCCCAAGGGGGAAGTTAATTATCAGAGAATAGAAATAATGGCAATGACGCAATATTTCTATTGAGAATTGGCTTGTTCCTACGGATCAACAACCTCACTTTCAATTCCAAATCAAAATTAGTATTAGCGGAGGAGAGTATAGAAAAGTTCTCCAAAGTAGGGGTTTTTTTTGCAGAAAATAATATGCTCTAAAACCGCACTGTGATTTTAAGCTTTGATGGTTTTTCCTGTCAAGGCAGAAAAACCCATTGTTCGCAGACTCTTATTTTCAAATGTTACATAGTCTTACTGTAATAAATAGCATTGCAGCCATTGCACTTATATTTATACACGGCTTTTGAACGCAGAGTGCTTGAAGGACTGTCCTTATAACGGAAAAAATCTCCAATTTTACAAACAGATTTAAAAAACAACCCTAAGCTTACAAAATGGAAGACTTTTATCAAATGTGTTAGTTAAACGAGATTGCAATTTCAAGTATGCTAAAATAATAACAAAACGTCGCAAAGTGTAGTGATTATTACTTGTTTTATTTAGAACGCCACGCACAGCAATTTTTTTATAGATAAACTACTCTTATTAGTATGTTATAGGACCTGTTAAATCTCCACTAATATGGGTCACCCTACTTGTCATTGTCTCTAAAAAGGTCTCCCCAACTCCCAGTATACCGATGTGTTTTGATATTCGTACAGATAATGCTGCTGTTATCAGAGAACCATATCTCCCACACTAAAGGAATCCCTGCATGTGTTTATTGGTTGTACCATGTTCACCAAGTTAGATTTCAACAAAAGTTACCACCAAATTGGTTGGGATAAAGAAAGCACAGAACTTGCTTGTTTTGCTACTCATCGTGGTATTTTCATATACACTAGGCTCATTATTAATATGTCATCTGCTGCTGAGCTATATATCAAAGAGAAATAGAGCGTGCTCTTGTTTGTTTTTAAATGTCTCCTTGACAAGCACCCTACCATTAACCGGTAAAAATGTGACTTTTTGCAACAGGAGATTATTTACATGCGCCATAAATTACCAGCCGAAGGTGGTAAACTTTCAGAAAGAAAGGTTCAAGCAATCATAGATTTAGAAGCATCATCAAATGTTAAAGAATGATGTTTATTCTTGAGTATGTTGACCTGTTGTGCCACAGTTACTGACCCTCTACATCAACTCCTTCGAAAAAAGTGCACATGGAATTGGTCAATGAAACACCAAGCTGCATTTGACCATGTAGTCACTGCTCTTGTCAACTGATACACTTGCACATTATAACCCATATGGATATACAGAAGTTATGACTGATGTATCTCCAGTCAAACTTGGAGCTATTCTTTCACAACACCAATCACCTAAGTCTTGCAATTTTATTTGTCAAAGAACGCTTTTGCATGTACTTGAGTGGTCTAAAATTTACAGTGGTTTTTTTCATTAACCACCAAACATTTTCCACCCCAAATTGAGCAATGGGTTATGAAATTGATGCCATACAATTATATTGTTCAATACTGTCCAGTCAAAATATGTGATGATAAAGAGTGCTGCAAAATTCAGAAAGGGAACCTCCGTTTGTAAGATCTCTATTGCCATTGCCCATGCATTTGTGGAAATATCTAGGACAGGTCAAATTTTCTCTCTTTGTGTGACAGTTCTGCTCAACCCCAAGCCAGGGTCATTTAACGGGAAAAAAGTGTGCGCATGTGCAATTATTCGTTGTCAGATTTTCTGCCAAAAGCGACCCATAATGGTCATGGTGGTATGAGCTTTAAAGTTCCTTAAAAACAAACGTCTTTTGAACCTCTGTGACTAAGGTCATTTAAGCGTTGGTGAAAAACGAAGATATTTGCTTTCCTACGCATAGCCATGCTTTGAGACATGTATTTCCCAAAAGCTGATAACCTGTTTTACCAGATAAAACCAGTGGTTTGTAGCTGTCGTTTTTTTTGAGTGAAATTTTAATGAGAATTGTGCATTCAATAAGATAAATATAAACAATAAACTAGTGTTGGATGTAAAAAATGTTGCTTGTGACTACCTCCTACCCTTTCATATTCTTCCTTTTTTTTAAAAAAAAAAGTTTATTACGGATGCAAGTTCCTAGCTAGATAATGTCAAATCAAATAGTGTATATTGTACTTTGTAGTTTGACATATTTGCTTTCTATTTAATGTATCTAAAGCTAGTTTTCTTCCCTTGTTTTTACTACGAAAAATACAATCCTAGTTTCCTACAAGGGTTAGGGATTAGTGGTTCTGCTAAAAATAGTTTTTCATAGCGAAAGTTTGTTTGTTATGAAAAATCCTCATGCCAAAAGAAATTGAAAAAAAGACAAGATTTTTTTTAAAAAATGTGTATAATTAATAAAACAACAAGTAACACTGAACCAGAGAAGCTCTTTTGCTTTTATCTGGGTGGCATATAATTTGACTTTTCTGGCTAAGTGAGGCTAAACTTAAGTTTGTGTGTCTGGTGAAAAAATGTATTATCTGACAACGGAAATTATCAGGTAACGCCAGAAAAAAATAGTTTCATCAGAAAAAGTCAGGGATTTCACAGGAATGTGATTAACATTAGATCAGATGTCTGTATTCACCATGCACTCTTTGCTTTCAAATTGCATGCTTTTTTATGAGAATAATTAATCAAAACACAAACCTCAGACTTTTTCAAGAACTGGGGGCACTTTATGGGCCCTGACATCTGCTTAAATCAATGTTTTCAAGAGTTTCATCCTTGACTTGTCCATGAATTTCCTATTTGTTTATTTTTTGATACATATGCTCCTGTTGTTTAGTTGTTTTGTTTAATTTTTTAAACACTGCTTTAAATTGTTCTTTAAGGTATGAGTTATCAATGCTCGGTGCTGGACAAAAAAATTAGTAGTGGCTTGTCATTAGTCGTTGTCACTTACCACATGAAACAACTGTCTCTGTCTAAATAAAAAACCTTAGTTTAAATTCATTTTGTCCTAACCTATCATTTTTTACCTGGTGCGATGTATCTTACAAACATTTTTCTCTGTGTCTTTTACTTGTACTGTCAAGCTTGTTTTTTACTATTACTCATCTTTTTTGCTATATTTTTCTTCAGGTGGGTTTAGTGCTGTTTTATCAAAATACTAAAACAAAGAATATTTTAGAAGAAACATTTACAGTAAAAAATAAGTTAATTCCAAAGCTTTTCTCGAAAGTGTCTTTTTCTTAAAGTAGTGTGAAAAATGAAACATTTGTAGAAAATAAAGGAATGTTTTTTGTTTAATTATAACGTTCACTATTTGTGCATGTCAGCGAGTTTTGTGTGAGCACGGTTACAAAAAAGTGCGAGTATTTTTTATATACTTGCTCACATGGAATGTTTGTTAAGTAATTACTCATACCGTAGTTTAATACTTGCTGTATGTTGAAAATATGGAAAGTGTAATGTTGTTGAAAATGTAATTGATTTTTAATTTAGTTCAAGATTTATAACAATGCTGCTGAAATACCATCTGAATTTATCAGCAAGCAAAGACAGTTAAGAGGAGTTGTAAAAAATATTCATGAATCTGGAAAAATACAAATTCAGCACCAGGCTACTCTTTTGCCAAAATTTTTCACACAAAAAGGTCAGGTAACAAATTCTTATTTTATTTTGTCCAAAACTTGCATGTATATATTATGTTATGCTATAATACTTCAATTAAATTTTGGAGATATACACAAAAGGAAAACATTTTTAGCAACACATAACTTGGATGGATTAAGTAACATGTCAGTGGTTTTAAAAAATTCTAAGATCTCACTCCTGTCTTTTTAGGTGTTGAATGCGAGAGTATGCTTTTGTTATCCAAAAAATTAATAAGAAATTCTTTTAAAACATATAAAATTGGTAAACAACAGCCCAGTCTGAAGTGTGCAAAAAGGGAAAAAATAAAGATTATAAAACAACAGTTGTTACAGAGAGATATTTTGTTCTTAAAGTAATGTAAGTTACATATGAAAAAGGTGATTAAAAATAGGGATTGGTACACTAGCTTACTGAGCAGGGAAACACGTAAATCTGGTTTTGCTGTATTTTGTGTTATATAAAAAAACAGCTGTTGAGAGAGTGCATTGTTTATGCATTCCCAACAAGAGTTCAAAAACTTCTGGTATTGCTAAAAAAACTATTAAGACAGCATTGTAATAATTTTTTTGAACTTTTTTTGTGTGTTTCTGTGTGTCTGCGTTTAATAGTAACTCCTCTAAAATTCTATTTCACATCAATATAGAATAATCTATTTGCTAAACCAAGAAAGTTGAGAGAGAAATTAACAGTAGCTGTTTTATGAAATAGTTTATTATTTCAGGAAAGCATCTGGAAATTTTACTGGCTGGGACACATCCTAGAAATGGATGGCTTTCATTTCTTACTACGCAGTTATTGCATAAACCTGTTCATTTTGTAATACTAAAGAGAGAGGGTAATCTGCTGTACTCTGTCCTATACCAGAAAAAGGTGCAATATTTGTCTATCTTTAAAATTGTTTTTTTTTTGCCATGTTAAATTTTTTTAAAATAAGGAAATCTGAAAACATTTGCAAATAGAAATACGAAGCTTTTTATAAGTAAAAACTGTTATTAGGTAGGTAGGTATTTTAATTTTACAGCTTAATGCCTATTCTGCTCACCCCATTCTTTACAGTCCTTAGAGAGTTTGTAATTTTTTATAATAAATAAATGGTTTTATTGTCTTAACAGTGTTATATTTTACTTACAAAAAACTTCGTATTTTTATTTGTAAGTTTTTAGATGTTCTTATTTTGATAAAATATTTGTCTTATTTTTTATTATTTAAACTTCACGTTTTATCAATTAGTACATTTAATTTTCGCAAATTTCTAAAATATTAATTATATATGTATATACAACTTTTAAAAGCAGCTTCGGGTAAGAAAGTAGTATGAAGTAATGCATGGTGGTTAATGCAACAAAATTATTGAGTTTTATATTATTGAGGTGTAATATGCTGGGAAAAACCTTCATCACTTGCAAATTTGTTACTTTTTCCTAACAAACATCTTCTCCAGTGCAAGATCACAATTTCTCAATTTTTTAATTTACTATGAAAAATTGTTCTTTCTTTGTCAATGGATCAACGTTTTGTCACAAATTTTGTCACACTATCAGTGCATTTGTTAGGAAATTATTAGTCAGGCCATAAATTAGTCAGAAGAAAATCATTTTTCAGGGGATATATTTGTCACCCGAATAGTTCATCACTTCTCCTTAAAAAAATCTTTTTTCCGTAATAAAGTATTATTTCAATTTTTGTTTTTAATAATTTCAGCCTGTACCAGAGGGAAGATTTATTGCACTTTAAAAAAATAAAATCGATTTTCTCAGGGAGCTGCTTTTCATGACTCAATATAACTTTTTTACCAATATGTTCTAACATATAAACACAAAGTGTTTTATAATCTTGTAGTTAACCCGTTATTAATATCTGTTTCTGTTTCACAAAATACACATATAAAAATATAGGTAACATGAAAATGAGATTATTATTGCAGTTGTAAAAAGGATATTGGTGATGGTGGAGTGACAAGAAATACAATTCATCGTTGATTTTAAAAGTGTGTAGCTATCTTTTTGTATACCTTACCCATCTTGTTATGTTTTTGAATAATGTAAATACAATATCATTTTACTGCTTGCAAGTAAATTTTAAAGTAAAATGTAATGTACAGTTTACCAACGACCAGTGACACTCCATATCACTCTGCTCTTTAATAAAAAAATAGCTTGCAGGTAGATAGATATGTAAGTAGGACAAACACCAAGTTTGTATATCTAGCTAGCTCCATGTGTAGCTGGGATATTATTTAGCTAACCATCAACTTCTGTCTTTATCAACTGTTAATTAGCATTTGTATCAAGTATTATTCATGGTGAACCTTCTCTTAATTTTTCATGTTAAAACAATTTGTGTGGTTATTGTAGCATTCTTTAAACTTTTCATAGCATAGTTCAACGTATGCACTCCTTAGTTGCTAAGCCTTCGCCGTTCTAAAGGACATAAAGTTTTAAAAATAATAAATATATATCTTTCAAAAATAGCATACCATATTTACTCTATTATTCCTGCTGCTGGATTAGCGAATCAACATTAGAAATAAAGGTGGTTTACTAGAGGGACAAGAATGTTACAGAGGCGGGGTTTATTTTTTAAGCTTTTTTAAATCATGAAAATTGGGGTAGTATTAGTATTAGGTTTTAGTATCACCACTTTTACGACTTTTAATTGAAGTTCTAACATGCATGTAAAATTTTAATTCTTATGTTGCTATATGCAAAGGTGTTATTGGAGTATGTAGATACGGTACAGACTTGATAGTTACTGCAGCAGTCCTGCACGTGGGCTTATCAGAGAGGCGAAGGTGTTTTATTAATCTGAAGAAGATTAAGCTAAATTGACTAATTCCATACTGCATGAATCTAAAAAGAATAATATCTCAATAATTTAGCAAAACATCAAAATTAGCAAAAACGTCTTCCACACAGTTTCCAAATTTTTCCAGGCTGTGACTGACCACTACTAGATTTTAAGAACGTCAAGACGGTTAGTCTTAACCTTTTTTTTTGATTCAACAGGAACTTAGACACTATGATTATATTGAAAAAACTTTTTGGCTGAATTTCATCAAACCAATATAAAAATATCAATTTTCAGGTTACTGAGCTTAATAAAATATTTTACCGCTAGCAGTCACTCTCCCAAGAGTTTAAAATGACTGGTCAAGTCAATGAGAGTCTTTAATTAAACTTAGTAACTACTTCTGGGAAAATGTATTAAACATGAAGTTCCTTACGCACATATTTTGCCAATAATATAATGTAGATACTTAAGGCCTTTTTAAATGAGACCGGGGAAACTCAGTCCACCAAGATATCCCGCATGACCGAGATCTCAGATATTTGTGGAAGAACGCTGAAAATTGAAATCGTGTTTATATGTGCATATTCATCTCGCCCCGGTTACAACAGGAAACTCGGTCAACCGAAATCCCGGGCAAGTGAGCCGGGATCCCGGTCAAACGGGATGGATATTTGTCCATGTAAACAGAAAAACCCGATGGCAAAGTACGGAAAAAGTTTATGTAACCTTAGAGGAGCAAATAATTATCACTATTAATGCATCAATGGACATATTTGTGTTTGTATTATAGTGTATTTGTAATAAAAGACAACAAAACCATGAAACATGCTGAAAAATCCTGGTTTCACTAAAATTATAATTGAGAATGACCTAAGATTAAATTTTACTGGACTGGAGTATATATATATATAACGGGCAAACCCATGGATTTTTTCTCTGGCTAATGACCAGTTATACTAATTTTTACTAAAGTTGCAGGACCTTTTAGCTGATGCCAAGGAAAAATCTGTTAATATTTTTTAATTGACGAAAAATTGCTATGTTAAAAATTTTTTAATTCATAAATGGAAGATATTTCCTGGTGAAGTAAAGGCTTTGGAAAGTAAAATGTTCTCTTTTTTCTGAAACTACCTTCGTTTTCTTTTTGTTTAAAAATATAAGGGTAATTTATCTATTAAAATTAGGTCGGGTACTATTTGAAAAGTACATCACTGAGCCAAGTCGATGTTTTTAGAAGATCACTCAATAACTGGAGACAGGATATATGCCAAACAGCATCACCATTTTAATAAATTGGTTCAAAATTTCACATTTGTATGAATTAAGCCAGCTAGACACTCATGTCAAATCCAAAGCAATGACAGCTTCATAATAATAAAAAACTTGTATAAGCTGAACATTTTTTAGCGATATTATCCCAATATTAACTACCAAAAATATAATTGCTGCCTGATAAGGGAGCATTATAGTCAAAGTAGAAGCATGAGATATTAACGTCATGGTATGGCAGAACAGATCTCGCAGTTTAATTTTGATTTCCATCCTTATTCAAAATGTAAAGTCTCATAATCATATTTACATTGTTTTAGTAATGAAGAAAGAACTAAGCGTGTAAAGCATAGCCGTCTGGCATCAGCTTTCAAATGTTTAAAGTAAATGAAAATTCGTATAAGATTCACACATTTCAAGCATTTTTTAATACTTTCAGCTACATATAAGTACAAAATAAGTTTATCGAAGTTATGCGCCAGCTAGCCTGCCTATCATAGCCCTTAACCAAATATCTGGCTACTATCTAGTTAGCTAGCCACAGCTTTATGTTTTATTCAGCTCTAGCATATAATGTTAGCTAAAGTTGAAGTACCCAGCAGCAGAGATGTTTTTAGTCTGTGTTAAATTTAAACGTTTGAATGTAGATAAGTTTTTACACACCTGTATTGCAGCCATGCTCAACTGTTTTACTTATGACTGGATAATAATAGGTTAACTATCAAGGCTGTGTAGTTTGTAAAAAAGTCCTTTCAGCCGTAAAATTGTTTGACTGTGGTGATATCCGCAATCAGTTTTCACTTTTTTTTAGATTAATGCACAAGCTTATCTGTAAGATCTGGATTATTGTTTTAGCTTCACCAGTATAACCCTATTCATGCACGGACATTTGATGGCCTTATATTTAAGTCGGATATCAGCTTTGTTTCATTATCTTGGCAACCACTTGACCTATGAGAACCAAACCTTGTACAATGTTAACACAGAGAAAATAAAATTACATAAGCTATAAGTGCTAAACAAGGTCAGTGGTTAAAAAAAGTGATTTTTGTTTAGAAACCTATGTTTTGCATAAAATACAACTCGTATGACTATACTTAAACTTGGAATGACGTGTTTTCGGAGACGCTGATAACTATTTTTGATTGCATATCAATTTTAAAAAAGATACATGGACGGAAAACATTTAGACAAATTCTCATGATTAAAATAAGTCAGATAAGGGCAATTAAATATCTTTTGAAAATATGCCTTAAGTTGGCGATACACAATTTATTCTGTAGATTCTGAAGTTTTTGGATTTGTTGAAAGAAACAACCAGTTTTTTCAAAATTGTATCAAAAATTTGCAACCAATCACACTCTTTAAAATAAAATTGAATTACACAAGTTTGTTGATTTCGAAAAATCTTATTTAACAAAATAGAATTCCTAATTACTTTTAATGCAAATTGGATCGTGTATTGCTTGCTTGAAAGGGTGCTCCACTGAATGTAGGGCAAAAATGTCTTAATATTTGAAGTTTTTTCTCTTGGCAATAGAACACATAATTTTTCACATTATCTACATCATTAACATCATTTTTATTTAAAGTTATACAAAAGCTGTTACAACATCAACCATATTTTTTCTGATATTTTGATTGGATTTTAAATGAAATTTTCTAACTTATCATAAGCCTTAAATTTCCATGATAATTAACATTTGCATTGTTTCTAACCCCAGGGTACTCAATCAAATGTATACAATAATCATTTGCAAATGTGCTGATAACTACTCTCGTTTTCATGTTATTCTATTGTTTGGGTGCAAAGGTGTTTATGCTCTTTATTTTGGGCTGTTTATAGGGCATTTTTATGAGAAAATGTGTTAATGAAGAAGTGGTAAAAAATGGGGTTGCTGTGGTATCAGAACTACACACTACTGAAAAATTGAATGTATCAAGTCAAGCATTTCTTTGCAATCTAGTTAAATTGGAAGTAATCGCTGATGCACGTGGTAAAGGAGTATGGAAAAAAAACTCAATGAAGGAGAAAATCTTGAATTATTTGAGGAGAAAAAGAAGTAGGTAGACTTATTTTTACTTTTTGTGATAACAGCACGTAACTATGGGTAATTAATTTGTTTTTTATTAGCTGGGAGGATGTAAGTAAAAAGATTTGTATAAAGACATTTATTTATTGAAAATTCAGTATAGTCTTCCAAAGTTGTCATATTGCATTCTCATTTTGTGTCCTGTTGGATTTTTTCACCTTTTTGTCTTCTCTTCTTATTTTGAATATATTTGATTTTTTATCACCACATTTTTAACTCTGCGTAAATCTTAAATCAATTTTAAGTTTTCGTCTGCAAACGTCGTGAGAAAACGGAATCCCTCGCTAGTTAGCTATTAACTGTTTTTATATGAATCAATTTTAAGATTTCGTCTGCAAACGTCGTGAGAAAACGGAATCCCTCGCTAGTTAGCTATTAACTGTTTTTATATGAATCAATTTTAAGATTTCGTCTGCAAACGTCGTGAGAAAACGGAATCCCTCGCTAGTTAGCTATTAACTGTTTTTATATGAATCAATTTTAAGATTTCGTCTGCAAACGTCGTGAGAAAGCGGAATCTCTCGCTAGTTAGCTATTAACTGTTTTTATATGCTGTTTTATTAAGGTTTATATTCAGTTAATATTCAGTGCTTTTTTACCCTACCCAAAATTGTGTTATATTTACCAGCCTGAATTTGATTAAGCTGCAGCTTGGGTTAGTATTTCTCGCTAAAAAGTAGAAAAATGGTAGAGGGTTGATTACATGGAGAATTTCAATTAGGCATGGAATTTTAACCCAGGGCCGGGGTAAAAAATGTTTTGCTATTACATGGAGATTTGAGCATGATCTCGGCCTGGGCTGAACTTTTTTCAACCTGGCCGACCTGTAACAACATCCTTTTTAAATATGGAAGATAAGTTAAGTTTTAACTAATTAAAAACTATTGCAGAAAATATTGTAGCGTAGGTACATCGCGTGGTATTTTGTAAATGGACAATGAATATCCAAAAAAAATAAGAGTTTGAAAAAAAGGTGGCTACCACCTAACACATTAAATGTTAAAAAGATATTTGTTACAGCCTTTTGCACCAATTGTAATTGTAAATTCAGTAGCTATATAGCTATGTACCCAAAACTAAAAAAAGATGCCTATAATTTTCTTTCGTTTATTAGAGAAGCAAAACCCATACAATTTTCTTTCATAAAATGACGATTCGCGAGCGCAAAGTGTTAAATACTGCAGCCTAAGCGTGTGTATTCGTTAACCATCACATTTTTGAAATTGTTTTCTCAAAAAATTATTTTTTAATTCGCCCTATTTAGCTGCTTTAAATTTTCTCAAACTTAGTGACTACAGCTACACGTCTAAACTTTTTATTCGGTCCAAAATTATTTTTTATCAACTTACCAGAGTCTGTAAGAGGCTTTAAAACCTAGAAAACCTCAAAGCCCAAGAACATGAAAACGAGATTAGTTATAAGAAATGTATTGACAAAATGTTGACTTTTACAGCTTTTAACTGGCAGTTTCACAAAATCGATGTTAGCAAGAGGATATTGGTAGTGGTGATGTGATAAAAAATTTAAAATATTGCAGATTTTAAGAGCATGTTCTTTTGGTGTATGTTTAGCGGGCTAAATCTAAAAGATAAAGAAACCTAAAAGATTTTCACGGCGTAGTGATCCTTACAACATTAAACCTGATCTCACCGCAAACACGTCATCTGGTTATGTAAAGTGTAACAAAAATTGTGATTCTTGCAAAAACTATGTAGATGAAACGTCTTGTATAACATCATTTGCAACAAGGAATACATTTAGGATTAGACGAAACAGCACTTGTATCGCAAGTAACGTTGTTTATGTTGCATACTGTAAAAATTGCGGTAAGCAAGGAGTTGGTTCAACTGTATCTTGGAAATCAAGATCGGCGAATTACAAATCACATAAAAAAGAAGGTGCCATCCTATAGAATAGTACGACATTTTACTTAAGAGTTTTCTAACGACGCGGTACGGCATATTCGTTTTATTATTATTGACGTGGTTAATAATGTTGAAAATCTTGCAAAGGGTGAAATTGATTGTTGTTGTCGCAAAATGCGAAGTGTTTTTGAAAAGTGTGGAAAAGTGCGATGCGATTTCTAGCATTTTTTACATTTATTCGAATTACATCAAGCCATGAATTTTAGGTCGGCGTAAGAAACAACCATGATTTATAGCCGTCTTCTTTGTAGGACTAGCATCTTGTTGAACGCCGGTCGATTATCTTTCAGCGCAATATTCTCCTTAGGGCTTAATATAATTACTATTTCGAGACTTCAGCTCTTTAATTTTCTATTGTTAATTTTCTTTTTTTTTTGTAGTTGACGTTTTTTATTGCAACTATACGCATAGGAATTTTTAAATGTACCTTGTAATATAAATAACCAGTATCGTTTGTAACTTGTACCTGATGAAGAGTAATAAACTCGAAAGCTTGTCAATGCTTTGTTCTTTTTTATGTTTTAATATATTTTTTTTATTTTTATTTACTACTCAAAGGGGCCAAATAAACGTCACCCCCCCCCCCTCCCGTTTATTAATTTTCAGAACGTTTCGTTACCTTTTTTCTTGCATCAGTTCGTGTTCTTTGTAAAACCATCTTAAATGAATAATCCACATACATACTCTTGTTGCCCCTTTGTTTGAGATACGATGTATATTCCTCAGCCTTTTTCTGAGAATTGTCGTCACTACTACATATTCGTCGAAGTCTCAATGCCACACCTTTAGAAATGCCTTTAATAGATAATTTATTTTGGTATGATGTAGCATGAAGATACATGTGTGAATGAGTAGGTTTGCTATAAATGGTGGTAAAAATAAGATTATTGCTCAACTTTAGTTGTAGATCCAAAAAACACAAGTCATTACAACCTATTTCCATTGTAAATTTTAAATCTTCATTCAATTTACAAACATAAAAATTAATTTAATCAGTTTTAAAATTAAAAACTATTGCAGAAAATATTGTAGCGTAGGTACATCGCGTGGGATTTTGTAAATGGACAATGAATATCCAAAAAAATAAGAGTTTGAAGAAAAGGTGGCTACCACCTAACACATTAAATGTTAAAAAGATATTTGTTACAACCTTGTCTGTCTGTCTGTCTGTCACGCAAAATGGTAGCTTAGCTGCGCAATAGCGAGAAGCACGCAATGCGGTATAAAAAGGACAGGCGAACCCGTGGATTTTCCACGGGCTAATGACTAGTATATATAAAATATACGATGAAGGTTTAAATTTTGACAAAAACAAGCGAAAATATTCCAAGGAAAACTTAATGTCTAACTGGCCCACCAAAAATACTTCGAATACTTACCTCGTGGAAAAAAATATACAGGGTAAGGCACCCACCCACAAGGTCAAATATTATTTTAAAAGCACTATCGGTAAGCCTGACTAATGTTATTTTTAAATATGTTTAAATATGTTTAACAAAACCAGATTGACGGTTGTTGTTGTTATATACTGACTACCTATTTTGAAAAAACAATAATCGCGACGTATCACTGCAACGCATATTAGTAAGAGTAGTCGGTGACCCGTGGATAAATCCACGGCTTCGCCCGTCCTTAATTTACCGCATTTTGTGTCTCGCTACTGCGGTTACCATATTGCGTGACAGACAGACGTATACGGGTATTATAATATAGACTAGTCGTTAGCCCGTGGAAAAATCCACGGATTCGCCCGTCCTTTAAATTTACCCGTGGCAACAAAGTGGATAAAAATATATCGCATTTGATATTCGTGTTCAGAGACAACAATACGGCTATTATTAAAGAGACTAGCCGGAAAACCTAGTGTCGAAAGGCCGGGTTAAGCCACAAGTAACTTTGTGACCCCGTGTTGAATGCCCGGCGGGGTCCTTATAAGAGACGGAAACTGTGTAACACATTCAGGTAAAGCGCTTTAGTACAGGTATGCAGTATGTTGTAAATCGAGTGCAGCGCATATTTTGGTGTCTCGAGTGTAATATATATTTCAAGAAATATTTTTCCCGCACCTTTAGCTGAAATAAAACACGGTATAACCCGTTGTTCAAAAACAATCAGTCGATATTATTTTATTATAAGGAATAAGCTTAATCGTGACACTGAGTTAAGCACTTAGTACAGGTAAACCATGTTGTACATGCCAGGGTTCTCACGCCTCCTCATAACTCCGCAAATCTCAAATTCAAAAGGTCTCAAATCTTTTTGGAATTAGGTTTTCTTTTCAAATCTCCTCAAAACATTTTTGACATTAGTTTTTTTTTATATATGGTAGTTTTTATATTATTTATTTTGAATCATCACAATTTGTGGTTGCTGTGGCCTGCAAATATTACTTTTTCTTGTTGTGTTTGTATTTTAAGCAAAGTTTCTTAGTTATCATATCTTTTGTAAGAAAATATTTGAGATGCCAGTCTGTGTGTTCCTTTATTTTTACAAGTGCAAATTTCTCTCTTCAAATCTCCTGAATTTTGTAACAAAAATCTCAAAAAATCACAAAAAGCTCCTCTAAAGTCCTCAAATTTTCTTAACTTTTGTTTTTAAAAAAGAGTGGGGTATGCGTATCGCCGTTATACCCTTGTCAAAAAAGCTTTATAGCAAGTTATCAGTCAGCCCGTAATTAACGTTGGGCTGAGCGCTCAGTACAGATATATACACCATGTTGCACATCCGTATAGGGCCAATACCGTTTTCAAAAAAACTTTATCATAACTTTGGTTTAAAAAGCAATACAGGAAACAGCCTGTCGTTACCTTGTCAAGTTGAAAATTACTCTGGAATATTATATTGCCAAATGAGTTCTCATAGCAGTATTAAAGCTGTAGCTACCTAACTGCATTTAGCATAAGAATTAAGAAACTTGTAGGCAAACTGCATTTGGTGGCTATTTTCACTATTTAGTCGGTAGCAAAAGCTAGCGGCCACAAACCCAAATACAAATAAAAAACAATATACCAAACTGAGTAAAAACTTCAAAAGAATAGGAATAAATAAGGCTAGTTATAGCTACCTAGTTAGCTAGCTGGCTTAGGAAGCAGGATGCTTCCTCAGGATCTACGTTTGCAGCCAAAATCCTAAAATTGGTTTCTTTAAGATTTATACATGGCTAGATAACATTAGATCATCCAGCAAGCACTCTGTCATCGCTAGAACTTTGCAACAACGGAACAGATCGCGTACAAGGAGGGGTTTATAATTAAAATGACATAAATTTTTAAAAACATGTTTTTTTATATTTTTTTTAATTAATGAATAAAAAAATGGCGTATAAGATATAACAAAATGAATTAAGTCACCCCTGTCCGCTTTTTCAACGACTTAACGGTAAGTTCTAAAAGCCATCGCTGCTTCGGGTACCATTTTGCGCCCAAACAGACAGACGGAATAATACGGCTATTAGTAAGGAGTTGGTAAGATTTTTTTGAGCATATGATAATGAATAAAATGATACAAAGTCAACTATAGAGTTTGTTATGTTAAGATAATCTTGTCTTACTTATGATGTTGGATATTTCGCGAAGATTCTTCAAAAACGCATCCTAACATCATTTTTTGAATAACAACTTTCTAAATATGGCGATTAATTATTGAACTCACATGAAGTATAGTATGCCGAAGATGTGAGCAGAAGCGCGTGAGAAAGTTAAAGTAAGTCTGTGACGACACCTTAAAACCTTCCTACTACATTTTTATCGTCATATTTTCACAAAGGTATTGAAACTTAAATAGCAAGTAGGTAGAAAATAAGGCGAGCAACTTTTTGCGAGTGCAATGAGAATAAGCGCAGTCCTCCAAGAAATGTATATTTGTTTTTCTTTCTTCCGATCAATTTAGCTTCAATTTATTTATTTGCGTTCTTCAAATCATGCACACTAAACTTATTTCAGTCCTTTAAATGGACGCCACGAAACCTTCAAATCGACGTTTTTAAACATATCTCTACTTTGTAAGGAAAATAAATTCATGCTTTAAGAAAGAATCAAGACGGACAGATGGCAAGGTTTGCAAAGTTTGTTGTTTTATATAGATGTTTAAAAGTGAAATTTTGATAACAATGGTTGAAGTAAATTCTTAGTGGTTTGAAATGAGATTTGTGATGCGCACTTTTGTTTATCGTAAGTTATTTTTAAAAAAACCTCTCAATTCAGCCTCAATTTAAGTGTATGGTGTCCTTTGTAATGGTCAGAATTTATCCCCTGATGTCTAGTCAATGAATGAAGGTGAACATCGAGTAGAACCGTGGTTGTTCACGTTGGCAGAAAATCAAATACAGCCTAAGAAGTTACATGTAATTTTCATTACGACATCAGTGGATATTGTAACCACGTTTTTCGGGGAATAACTCGCAAAATCTGGCAATTAAATTCTCGATAAAATTAACAGTTGGTAAACGAAAACAATGATAACGATATTTCTTATTGTTAAGGGCATATTTGATTTTAGTAGAGTGGTTTTGTTCTACCATCTATCTACATTTTTTGCCTCCTGAATTTTTTCAACAACACAATTTTGATCCGCCGAATTAAATTTTGGCCAAAATTATTAAAAAAAGTAGATATATACTTTTCTTTATTAAGAACCCGAAACCCGTAAAATAAGGATAAAAACGTCGGATATTTCTAGTCAATCTTTTTAATTATTAACGAAAAGTTTGAAATAAATTCCTTTGTATATGCTTTAATTTTCCAAAAATTAGTCGGCAAAATGTGACTATTTTGTGTAATAATATTTTTGCCAATTAAAAACATTTACCCCAATTTTTTTGTGCTATTTTTCCCGATAAGTTATTGGGTTGAACATGTAAGGAAAATAAGACCTTGTCTGAAACCATTTTTTTTAGTTCTCAGAAATTGAAGTTCGAATAAAAATGCCCAATCTGCGATTTGCGAAAGTTTACTCAAACAATTAACGTTTTTTATAAGAAACTCTTTTATAAGAAACTGTACTAAGAGCTCCAAAATTTAAGCAACTTTTGCTTGTGGAGCTTATTTATCCGAAAAAAGTTTTAGAGCGCACGACTTTTTAATACCTACTTTTTAATACCACGTTTTTTTAAAAAGGTAATTTTACCGTAAATTGTTATCTCTTGTCGAATACTTACACTAGAAGCCCGTGAGTTTTTTTGTATGAGCGTGTACACTTTTTGTCCAAGTTGATACGCCGTAACAAAATATTTTGTGAGGAATTTTCAGATTTTTTGTTGTTTAGTGTGGCTAAGGTCAAAATTTCATCTAATTATGTTGCGGATTGACTATAACATAGATTTATAATGTAAAAGGATCGTCTTCATCAACATCAGCATTATCTTCAAGATGCTTAGAAGCATTTTCCATGCGTCTTTTATGCAAGGATCCATTTCGAACTTTATCTTTGTTTGTAAACGTAATGCCGTAGACATTAAAATATCTTTTTACTATCTCGGATGGTTTTGTAAGCAAGGAGTCTTCTTTGTCACATCGATTTTTTGTAAATAAATATCTTGTGTTGTTTATTAGGCTACATGTTAATGGGTCAAAAAAAAAAATTCTTAATTCTTTTATTGATCGGTTATCATGATTTTCTGCACTGCACAGATGTTAAAAATGGCGTCGAAGAACGATGAGTTTCTTTGTGGTGATGATCTTGATTTCTGTTAATTGAAGGTGCATTTTTAAATTGATGCTAATTTTAACGTGGATATAGATGCAGTTATATCTGAAGTATCTCTTCCTAGAGATAAAAGCGATCAATTTGAGTGTAGTCAATGTGGAAAAGTGGTAATTTTGGTAGAGGATTAAGAAGACACAAAAATACCAAACATAAAGCGAAAAGTAGTGATTCAGATACTGCAAGGCCGTTTAACTCTCTTACTAAGGAAGAACAGTTACATAAAAAACTGCACCCTTTAAAACTACGTGTTATTGTAAAGAAAGGTGCCATCATTGTACAAAAAAATATGTGTCTATCTGAACAGTTAAAGAATGCGTTTTTAAACTTTAGCTTTTCTGTTGATGAGGCAGTGGAACTTTGGAAAAACTAAAAATTGTAATTGAACAATTCAATGGTAATGCTTAGAAATTTCAGAATTTTATGGGTTATTAAATGAAAATATTTTGCCAACAATGTTTGTTGATGTCACCTTAGTTAACATTTTGCTAATGGAAGTTGCTAATCATGTTTTGATACATCTCTCTGAAACAGATGTGTCATCATTTAACCTTTCACAACAAGTAATTGAAATTTTGGGAAGTGAAGTAAAAAGTTTGCAGTATCTTTCTGGTTACATTGCGCATAAACTACATTCAAAATTTTGTTACGGTAAATAACAGTCAGATGTACACAAACAGTATGCTCTTTTGTTAAAAGCATCCAAAATTAACATAGACGACACACATACACTGGTAAATGTCCAGAATAGAGGCTGTTTGTGGAATCGGAGAACCCAAAATCTTTTTATTAAATGCGAGCAGTTATTCCGTCAAAAAACATCTTTTTTTTCAGTACCAATTTATGCGCGAAAGAACAAGTTTCGACTATGTTAAGTAACTGCACCATACTGTCGAATTTTAAAATGATTTGCGAGGGAATTGATCCCTAAGTGAAAAAATAGATTTGTAATGATGTACTTGAACATTTACTCAATTTGTTTGTTAGAGTTCGCACATTTTCATATGCTAAAGACGTTCGTGAAAAGCGCAAAGCTGCAAAACAGAAAGTAAGAAAACGCTCATTAAGAACATAACTAAAGAAAACCAGTCGTGCAACAGACATGGGTTACTGAGCTTTGCAAGTCCTGCACATGGACTTTAAAAACTGTTAAAAAGGCAAATTTTATACATTTGAAAAAAACAATTGGGTAAAAGGTTCGCTGTTAAGATTAATTTTCGCAAATTTTATCCATATTTGCGAAATTTGTTTGCGCGAAAATTTCAGGAGCTGCGAATAAGTACTAGTAAATTCGCGAAAATAAATTTCCGCGGAAAATCTGAGCAAAACTGATTCGCAAAAAATAATCATCGTAGAATGCATCTCCCAAAAATATGTCGTTGGCTTAAGGGAATTAAATTTGGCGATAATTTAATTTGGCAAATATATAAATAAACTTTATTAAGCATGTTCATGAAAATCCTCATGCAGAAACATGCTAAAACTTGGCGGATGGCAAACAAGAACTTAATTTGGTTATTTTTTTGTCAAATCTGCCAATTTCGCCAAATTTTAAATTCAACCAAAATGTCTTTCCTTGTCTTTTCTTTTGCCACTCAATACAATTTTGGCCAGTTCCACAGTATAAAGGGAACTCGACCTTTAATATCACCAAACACTGAGCAAGTGTGCAATTCTCTAGCTCTGTAGTATAAAGAGAACTAGAGAATAGTTTAATGTATTAGAGACAATGTAATGTTTTCAAAACATTTGTGGCTATAGAAATAGCCGATTTGACAGTTTTAGTCCATGTCCGGAACGTCAATATTACTGCGTCTTCTTTCTTTTTGGCAAGGCTGTATCATCAATTGATATGGGAAGTAAAATCAACAGTTTTTTGTGATAATTCTTGTATAATAGAAGAATTAAAACCACGAGTAGGGCGAATATAATTTTTGTACACGAAGAATTCGTAAACTTGGTAATACCAAAACACCAGAACCTGTTTTTGCATCATGTCGTAGATCAGAATAAGCCGAAGATAACTTTGCAGCTAAGGTCAGACAAAATTTTTTCTCCATTGGATGGTAACGTACACTACTACCACAAGAGGAATTAATATAACTCTGTTGTTCTTCCCAAAATAATTTCATAAAATATGGAACAGCTGTTTTGTCACAACCAGAAAATAATGTCGGCAAATCATTATTCATTTTCTAATGCTGCTTTCATTTCACAAATCTCTGTTCCAACGACGAGATGTAAACGTAATAGAAGCATTCAGTTTGGCTGGTTGGCTGGACACCATCGATTTCGTTTTTTGCATAGGTCAAAAGACTCACAGTGGTGACATGGATCAGTGCTACAAACCAGAATGTTACAATTATTTGATGGATAATACTCATCCTGCTGCAACTTTGGTTTTAAAGACAATTATTGATAATTTGCATAATCAAAATGCTTTTGAAAATTAACTTCTTTATCTGGATTTGGAGTTTTAATCCCATCACATATAGCATAAGTATTTAGCTCAGCATTAAGAGTGGACAAGGTAACATTGTGAAATGATCGTCCATTAGACATGATAAATGATGATCATCTGATAACGTCCATCTAAACACTGTTACTGAATATGATAGTAATTCGTCAACAAAAATTTCGAACTTTGGCAGACAGTTGGAGTTGGAGTTACAGTAACAAGATGTTCTTCTGTTTTAGTATGCCAACAACTAGGCAAAAACAACTTTTTAATGCGCACTTCATTGTTTGGCAATTGAACTTTAAATAAACTGACTCCTTTATACCTCCTGGAGACAGGACAGCAAAAAAATTAAACAGGCATAGTGAAATGTGAGGTCAAAAACACAGCAAATGTTGAAGAATCTCAGTAACAGCCTGCGTATATAGCTGCCATGTTGAAGTTTTGTGCAGAAGCGGAGGCCTGGGGACTAGAAATTTGCATATGAAAGAGTTATTACAATAGACCATTGTTTATTGCCAGACTTTCTTTCTTCTTATGGCTATGCTAATACCTTTTATATGGAATCAACTTGTTTTTTCGCAGGAGCTAAGCTAAGCATTATTAAAACAAAATGTGAACGTTTTTCTATCAAGATGTACAGTATCGGAAACTAGTTCCTGCAATTGTGTGTATGTCGGTGTTTTTTTTAGAGTGTACCAAATTGTATTTTTGGGGCACCTTTGTTTAAGACTGCCTTTCTAAATCATTTTTTATCATTGCTACTTTAAATTTTAATGAAAAATAGAAAAAGATGAAATATTCCAAATCGTTTTGTCCGGTTTCTATTGGGTGAGTGAATCAGTTGCAATTTAAGTGTAAAGTTAGGGGTAATTTAGGATGAAAGTTTTTTAGGTGTCCAGGGATGAAAAATTCCAAAGTGAATTACTTCTGATCTATGAGAGAGATACCGTTTTGAAATTTCAATCACTGATTATATTATTTCTAAACTTTGAGAAGATGTATAAAAATGTTGAAATGAGTAAAATAGGATGAATTATTCCAAAAATAGAGTGAAAAATTGATTGCAAAGTGGAATGTATTAAAAACTCAGAGGATGTGCTATTGACTATAAAAATGAATTTATCGAATGATATTTGTCTAATCTTAAGAAATATAGCAAAAAGTTTTAATAAAGAGTGATAGAGGATGGATTATTCCACTTTTAAGTTGGCCACTACAGAAAGCGTGTGATGTTTTTCAAATATTAATGATCGTTGACAAATGGTCTTCTTCATTGTTTTATAGAAATTCTCGGAGTCACATAGGTTTTCTTAACTTGTCAATTCAACTAAACTGAAGTGAAAATATCGCGAAAGGAGTAATTTTGGATGAAAAATTCCATTTTTTTAGAGATTTTGCATTATACTATTGATACTCTATTAAAGAGAACAAGATTAACGTTAGGCTATTAACTTTCATTTTTACTGACAGTTAGTTCCACAACATAAAATTTAAATGTAATAGAGTCTTTCAGGATGAAATATTCCACACGCAAAAATCGTGATAAATTGAAATAATATTCGCGATATTTGCACTTAGTTAAGTTGAATTGGCAAAGTTCTGTTCTTACATTATTGTTATAAGGTGACATTCGTTAATAATTATTTTCGTATCAATACCCTTCAATACCAACAAGACGTATGATATACGTAAACAACCTCGCGAATAAAGTTTACAAAAAGCTGTCTATTAAATTGTGATTTCTGTTACGAAGTTAGACACGACATATTTTGCTATTCAGATGGGCAATAACATTTCTTGTGGACTACGCAGTTATTTTTCGAAATTGATTTGTGAGATCTTCTTGAACGGAAAATTCCTCGAAATTTCAATTTTCGTTGGGTCAGTCTGGGGTAAACTGACTGACAGAAAGAAGAAAGCGAAAACGAGAAATTCTTTTCGCTACAAAAAGAATTTCGTTCTCGTAATTATTTATATATGGTGGAGCGTCTTCGTTTTTCTCTTACGTATTGTTGTGGAAATTTTATTTTTCGCAGACTACTTTCCAGGCATTTGGGGAGACCTTAATTCTGCCTATATTCACTTTTGAAAACTTTGGTGGAAACACCTTTACTTTACCAGTTAGTTAAATAAAGCTTGTGAACACTAATCTTATCTTTTTAAAAAATAAACAATATGCAGGCGCTGCATAAACTATCTCGCTATTGAAAATGCACAACTATGAAACATCCACAATGCAACCCAATTTTACAATTTCTGCTAACAAAAAATACAGCCTATCATTCATGGTTAAAAGTCGCGCGATTGAAACGTATATGAGCTTAAACTCCATTTAGGTGACAAAAATCAAAATTTTGATGTCACTATCATATTCAGCATACTTTTTTGTTAACTGTGCCAAATTTTGCCGAAAATAAAGTATTTTAATTTTCGAACCAATTTTGGCCTAAAATGACATTTAGGTGACAAAAAATCAAAATTTTAATGTCACCATGTTCGGCATACTTTTTTTGTTAACTTTGCCAAGTTTTGTCTAAAATAGTTTTAATTTTTGGACCAATTTGGCCTAAAATGACGTTAAGTGACAAAAATCAAAATTATGGTGGTAAGTTTTGTCGAAAACAAATACCAAATTTGGCCTGAAACGTCATTTAGATGACTTCCAAGTACTTAGAGAGTTTAGGTACGAAATTTAAATCTGTGACGTTGCAATTGATTATTTCGGAGATAGTTAGTTACGAGTTAGTAAAAAGAAAAAAAAAGTAAAAATAGTTACCAAGATGAGATTCGAACACACGACTACTCCCGTGTCGGTGCTCAGAGAGGCAAAAATTTCCATTCTTGTAGGACACATTTGCGTTTTAATACAAGCTCACGAGCTTGTAAAAAGCTCACGAGCTTGTAATAAATAAGAGGAGTAATAAGGAGTGATACTGGATGAAAAAATCTTATATTAAATCAAAAAGCAAGTTTATAATTCTTTCCACACTGCTCTGAAAAGTCATTAATTATTTTTGGAATATTTCTTGTTATTTCACTCTTAAAATTTCTTCTTTTGATTTTTCCATTCTATTAGATTCCTTTTAGTCAGAAACATTAATCTTTGTTTAACTAAAGTTGTACTAAGCCTAATGTGAAAACAGTGTTTGATATTTCGTATTTCCCTAAGTTTGATATTTGTTTGGATTGTGTTACCAGTTCTTTTCGTTTGCTAGTTTGTTAAGATGTTTGGAATAATTAATCTTCTGATACTCTCGAGGATACGTGTTAGCATATGTATATTTATCAATATATGTATATGTATATGCATATGTATCAATAAAATGTCATTTCGATTATTGTTTTTTTGGAATATTTCATCCAATTTTACTCCGACAATAGTTTTAGAATATATTTCGTGTTTTATTATACATTATCCTTCAAAACTATCCTTGTATAGTTATTCTATCATCGTTTACTAGCTTCTTACCTAAATGTTAAAACTTGTTTTAGAAGGGTTATTACGATGGAATTTTTCATCCTTTTCCAATTTCGAAAATTCAGAGTATCAACAATAGGTTTTAAAAGGATTTCAATGATTAAATTGTCTAATGTTAAGCATATAATGAAAAGCATAGAAAAAGCATTTTCTGGAATATTTCATCCTAGATTACTCCGATATCAGAACAATTTTGGTATAAAAATACGTCTTTTTGGAAAGTTTTGTCCAAAAATTCCAAAAAATAAAGATCTATGTTAAATAATGTGATTTTTCAGATTTCTAAATTTACATTTTGGTACATTCTAAAAAGAACACCGACAGTGGATTTCTTTTTCTTTTTTTTTTCTTTTCATTTTTTTTTGGGGGGGGTGGGGGAGGGGATTAATTTTACTACAACCATTGTTTTATTTTCGATAACTTGTTTTTAAATGAGGTATAGGCTAGACATTTTATGACTTTATTTTTTTCAGTTACGAGATGTTTAAAGTTTACTCTCGTTAAAAGTGGGGTTTTTCTGCATTTATGATATGACACAACTTGCGTTGTATCATAAAAAGCTAAAAAGAAGATTTCACACTATCACTTTATTTTCATAATTCTCTCATCTGTAAAATTGATCAGCAGCAGAGCAACAGAGTTCTATGATTTGAATACGTTCCATAGAAAAAAATTCAATCAATCCGTTTGTTTGAAGGCATTTTTTCTTAATGAGGGCGGTACCGCGCCTGGTTTGCATCGGGGTTTTTTTATTCACCAGGTAAAATTAATAATAATTTTTTTTTCTTCATTTTTCTTTTTATATTATTTTTTTACATTTAGAAAACGTCCTGTTCTGCTTTACTTCTTAAATACAAATTTGGGATATGCGTTTTTTTGTTTGTCCGTTCATCAGGTCCTCCAAGCTATGCTCGCAGCTTATAAAAAAATATTAAAATATGTACTTCATTTTTATGTTTTTGTGCAGTCACTCTCGGGAAAGGACATTTTTATAAGAATGAGGCTGGGAATGGCTGAAAAATCAGAAAAATTCCATGCTAAATTGTGAAAATCCACTATTTTTAAAATTTACGGGTGACTTAAAAAGGCAAATATATTAACCAGAAAAATTGTATTTTTTTAAGTAGAGAGTCTAGCAGTGATCAATTTTCGCATGTATGAATAACGTCAATTGTTAATTTTACATTATTTAATCAGATCAAATTTTTTTGTTATGTATTGTTTTTCTTCGATCTTCTTCCCAGCTGGTTTGAAAGGTTATCTTTCAGCTCGAGCGTGTCTGCTCAGTGCTTTTGTATGTGTTTCCAATGTTTATTTTTCTTATTGAAACGGGATGAGAAAATATAAATTTCATTGCAAAAAATTTATTAGCACTTTGAATAATTTTACTAATTCTTTTGTTTTGATATTTTATGATACTTTAACTTTCAGGGAGAGAGGGGGGGGGGGGACATAATTTATTTCTGTTTTTTTATTACTTTTCTTGTTTATTTTTCGTTTTGATTTTTTTTTGATTTTTTCGATTTCTAAAAATAAAGAACTAATAGTAAGAAATTTTTATAAATTCTCAAGCGATCGCTGTATTTACTTGCAAAAGTATACTTCGTCGCCCTCCCTAACACTACTACATTCGTACGAGATATGGATTAGGCGATCAATTTCACATTTATACATTAAAGTAGACGTACTGTTTCATTGTTTTTCTTTTAGATATAAGTAAAAGCGATGATTGAACAAAACGGCACACTATTCAGAGCATAGCCTGGCACCGATTAACAAATGATGCAGCTCCTCTATTCGAAACCAATCATGAACGTAAATTTTATCAACGGTCCAATGCTCGTCAACAATTCACAACTCTTTGCTAAGTACGAACATGTTGGTTACTCTCTACCAATGATGTCTCCACGAATGCATTTACCTATGGACGCCAAACCACGTAAGCGAAGAACAAATCACAGTCTTGTTGCTACAATGGATCCAGTTGCTGTTGCCAGACGTAACGAAAGGGAACGAAATCGCGTAAAACAAGTGAATGATGGGTTTGATTCTCTGCGTAAAAAGGTCCCGTTTCTACCGGACAAAAAAAAGCTGTCCAAAGTGGAAATTCTACGTTATGCTATGATGTACATTCGAGATTTGAAAAGCATAGTGGAAGAATACGACCAGAATAATGTTAATAAAAGAAAAAATTCCGAGTCTTCAAATTTAAGTGAAGAGGGCTCGATTGAAGATCGAAATGAGTTACCTTCCTCAAGTTGAAAAATCTGTCAAAAAATATTTTTTAATTTTTTAAACGTATTATTTTGTTAGATTGTAAATATTTCTTCGCTGTTATTTTTAACTTAAAAAAATAATGTATATATAATATATAGTGTATAGAAATGCCAAATTTCTTAATCACGTTTTTGTATTTTTTCCCCTGAACTTTAAGCCCGGAAATCTAAAGTTACGGCCGTTGTCAATGCATTTGATCAGGGGTCCCAGCTGGCATAAATCATAAAATCAGCTATTTTTTCTCAAAAACCATAAAATAAGCATGAAATTGATTTTTTGGCATAATAAATTATAATTTTTGTACATGTGTTCTCCAAAATTTTGTTTACGCAGTTATTTTTAATTTTGTTTGCTCTTTACTCAGCATTTCTATTCTTATGACATTTCCCAGAGTTTTATGTAGCAATTGTTTAAGTTGAGAAGAGAGTAGAACAACTTTTTTCAAGGTTAGTAATTATAATAGTGACACCGTCCAGAGTGGGAAAAAGCTATCCTAGGCTCAGTTTTGTTAAAAATGATAAATTTTCAGCTTATTGTAAAATTTGTGCTGAAGCATTCAAAATTGACAAAATTGTGTCATGACACTATTAGCCAATGCAGTTTCTTCCTAAGCCTAGAAAATTTCGTAACGAAGGCAGAAATGTTACAAGCTTTGCAAATAGTTGATAAAAAACAGAAACAAGTTTTAGGGGCAAACCCTTAGACTTGATTAGCCCATTGTTTAGCAATGAACCTTGGTGGTAACAGTATAGACTGTCAAAATTCAAAGCACTTTTTATGTGTACTCAGTTTTCCAAGGGTTATCCAGTTTATGTAGGAAATTTGTCAAATCCTTGAGAAATTGGTAAGAAAATAGTAAAAATTAAATTGGCATAAAATCATAAATAAAATCTGTGTTTTTGCCCTGGGACCCCTGATTTGATATGTAACGAGATCAGATTTTTCTGTTCGTAAAAATTAAAGTTCAATTTTTCCTCATTTTCTCTACAGCAAGGCGTAACGGGACAGTCAAGATGACCTACCGCTAGTTAGATTAAAAGGTTGGTCAGGGCGAGTCGAATATTACAACTTTTGGCCACTTATTTGAAATTTCAGTTAGGGATTGAGATTTTAGAGCAAAATAAATCATCTACTAAAAAATGTACAAAAAGAAAAATTTGTTGACAGTTTTAACTTTAACATTTAAGTTAATTTTATCTAAAGATGTGATCAATAACTGATTGGAGAATGAAAAATAGATTTTAACTAAAAATAAAACATTCGACCAAATTCACTTAAAAATTTAATGAATACGGTGCCTTGGTTAGAGTGGCATACTCTGTTTTATTGCGACAATGAACAGAGTGAAATTCGTTTGTAAAAAATCAACACGCACTTCAATAGTGCGTATTAGTAGTTCTTCTCATAAAATCGCACGATTCAATTTGTGCTCCCCTTGGACGATGTTATGTTGAGAAAAGTATTTTAACTCAGCTTTAAAACATTGTACTCTAGTATTAACACATTTCAATTAGTTTTTTACCTTTTGAATTTAGTATTCATGAATATAGCTCACCCTCTCTTATGCCCATAATTCAAACGTTTCATTAATGTGTCCCTAACAAGGCTTACCATTTTAAAAAGGTAGCGAGTAAGATAAATAAAAAACTCATTGTTTCTTTCGTTTCTATTACAAAGTTTAACCAAGACATTTTAAATTTTTTTTAATACTTCGAATCTTTTTCTTAATCAATTTTTTTTCCACCATGGGTTTCGAATAAGAGACAGTCAATTGCATTCAGTTTTGTTTGTATTTAAAATGGACAAGTGTCACTCTGTCTTTATTCGAAGCTAACTTTACTTTAACTCTGCACAATTTATATCCAAGCGCCTCTAACGAAAGACGCTAGGTATTATAATTTTTTATCACGCAAATTATCACACTTTCCCATTGCACAACGTATTTTTGCACAAACTTTTGTCCAACAAAGCAAGTTTACCTTGTTTATACTAATTTACTGTGTGCGTTAATTTTCGCGCGCGTTCAAATCTTCGCCAAAAGAAATATTAATGCATTTCGCGCGTATTAATTTTTGCGCACGTTTAAATTGCACCATAATTAACAAAGATAAAATAGCAAAATTAAGGGTTTTAAGCACAGGCGCGTTTCTTTCATGCAAACTATCCAGCTATCCTTTTAACAGCTATTGTTGCAAATTATAAAAATAAACAGAAAAAAAAGGGACACTTAAAACGCTTTTCTGCATTCAGTTTTATTTCTTTCAAACAAAGTAAATTTTTCATCGCGTACTACATTCCGAGCATTAAGGAACTTTTTTTCGCGAATGCGCGAAAATTAGCAATTGCTTAATGCCAGTAAATATTAGATTATTTTTTATTATTTACTTCTCTACGAGTTTTGATGCAGTATTTACACGCCACTGTTGTAGCCGCTTGAAAATATATGATTCGCCGTTTTTATGAAGAATCCTTTTTTCGCTTCACATTAAATTTTAAAAATCCAGCACATATATATACATATATATATATATCGAATTTAACATCACTTGAGAGAAAGTTCGCATTCTCTCACAGTATCCTATAGCGTTGAATAAAAATTTTTAAATGTTATTTCTTTGATATCTTTGTTGATAAATTGATAAAAACGGAATAAGGAAAGAAGAAAAAACAAAATGCACCTGCATCTCCAGCTGAGCAAATATAAAAATCAAATTTATTTCAAATCAATTCTTTGACTTCTTTAGACCTTTTCAAACATTTTCTCGCCGCACGATATTTCACAACATCGTTATGTCAACTGCAATGAAAAAAAAATCATGAAACAACATGAATAAACTTGGCTCGCGAGATGATTAAACCTCGGGAAGAACAAAACAAGTCTGTACCTAATCATTTTTATTCGTGAAAAATATTATCTATTGTTACATCATAGAGAGGGTGTTTTATCTAAAAAATGCGACAAACGCGATAAATAAATTGTTGGGAAAGACAACCTTTTAATTTTCTGAAGAGAACTTGTCGCTACCATCCCTTCAACACACGGTGTTGACAACGAATATGACCTTAAATACGCGTTAAAAATAAAAATACTTGAATCAAATACTCGTCTTTTTAAAACTACTTAATATTCGAATACTCGTCCCATTTAGCTCTAATTTCGCATTCAAATAACCTCTTCCCCGTTGATTTAAGAAGCGCGTTGATTCGAGGGGCTACTCAGACTGACAGCTAATCATGGCACGATTTGTTTAATAATATTTGAAAACAAGAAATGATTTTGTTAAAATAAATAAAAAAAAGTTTGACGTTTATTTACGACTAAAAGGTTATTTTAACGGCAGCCTTTAAGGACATCATTTGACCGGTGTCTTTTTTCCACTCTTGTACACGTCGCTGTCCAGGAAGACATTTGGTATACTGTTTCCATAATATATTTTGTTGTTTTGAGAAATGGCTTGTATACGCATTAATTCCAGATACTCCGGTGTTAATTTTAACTATAAATAATAAAGATAAATACACATAAAAGTTTGTGACTGTACTCCTTCAGATCAGGAATCAGGAAAAAGATTCTAGTGATGACAAAACTTAGCAGAGATAAAAAAAATTGATTGTTACAGCGAATAATAACGAAAGGCTTTCAAGAGGTGGGTTGTTAACCTTTTTTTATTTGATAGGGCGGGGCACCACCCCAATCAGTTTCGTTCACGATAAGGTATGGGCTTGAAATTTTAAGACTTTTACTTTGTTTCTATTACGAAGAAATATGAAAAGTTTTATTTCCGTTACTAAAACAAAAGTGAGATTTACATCTTGTGAGAGCTGTTGAAACAGTTTTTCATTACAACACTTCCAACATAAATTTTTATAAATACACATCTCATCTAAATATACTTGTGTTACACATATGAAAGACAAATTAGGAAAATGTAAATAAAATTTATTTTTTTTGGAAAAAATGATGTATTCAGCAAAATATAATGACGTCAGCATTAATTTTTTGATGTTAAATAACTTCTTTTGTTTTGATCAGTTACTGTGCCAAGTTTCATAGTCATGGTACTTGATTTTAATGGAGGTGGTAAAAAACGAGATCCGAAATACCCCCAAATTCTTTTTCAAATTCGAGGTTGGTTGGTTATTTCAGTCGGCTATTTGTATGAAAAGATCAAAGTACGTGGGGACCATATTTGCAAAATCAATAATTGTATGAAAAAGAACCAAAATACAGCAAATAGGAAACACTAATCTAGTTAAATCCGTATCGTCGTGCGAAAAAACCTTCCCAGGACGAGGGGAATAAAAAAATATATTAAACTGTACAATTTAATTAGAACGAAGGCAAAGATATTTAGACTTAATCGAAAAGTATAGTCCCATCCCTTCACTTAAGCTGAGATAGGACAGGCTATACTTTTACAACAATGAAATTTAATTTTTATGATTTTTACGATAAAAAGATGGCTTTGAAACGGTTGTTTTTTCCTACAAGCATGCTATAATGTTGCTAAATTTCTGCTAATTTCAAGCCTGTTTCGAACTGATCTTGGCAAAGGCCTAATCTTAAATCAGATTTTAGACGCGAAATGACAGCAACGATTTGTGCGAAAAGTAAGTAGCTATTCACAAAAATGTACACAAATGATTAAATTTCCGCTAATTCACGAATAAGGTATTCAAAACAAATTTGAAACTACTCTACTACTACCTCTTATAGACGAAAACAACTTTCTAACGTCCTGCAGTGACAGCTCTCATAGTCAGAAACAAATTTATACGGTCCCGTAGTGACACCTCTTATAGTCGGAAACAACTTTCTATGGTGAAACAAAACATAGCGCAACTACCAACCTTGTTAGCCTCGATGATCTTCTTCTGTGAGTAAAATTCCGCATCAGCTTGTGCGATCTGTTTCGCCAAATGTGTTTCGTCTAAAAAAATCATCAAATGAAAATTTATTCAATTGAAAAGCTAAGGCGTTATACTATGAAAGAAGCTTAATCAAACCTTCAATCTTTGATATTTTTTGATGACTTTCTTTTTCTAATATCTTTTGATTAAATTGTATCTGCGCAACTTGGGAAAGTTTTTCAGCCTCTATAAAAAAGACAAAGCGTTTTATTCAACAGAAATATTTAGTATTTAAAATATTAAGGTTTATTATCTATAGTGTCAAATTTGGCACCTGTTAAAAGAACCCTCTTTTTCTCGTTGAAATAATCTGGTCAATTTTTCACTCTCTGTGCTACATTCTTTTCTAAGAATATTCTTGTATGGCTGGTGTAAAGCAACTTGTTTTCAAGGGTGCTTTAAGAGACTCTTACAGAACCGCTTAGGTTTGGAGCGTTAAGTTGTTTCCTTATACTCTCAAGATGATTCGATCCTTGTGTAAATGAGGTTCACCCCCCGCTAAATCTATATTTACTTATACACACACAAAACTTCTTAATTTACGATGTTTAGCAAATTTACGACAATAAACAATTCTTTTCTGACTGTTGCTAATACAAACCCACCATAGTTACAGAAAAACGCAACAAATTATTTCCCAGGAATGCTAATCTAATAATCCAAAAAGCGAAAATTATATTATGGCAAAAATCATTATCACTCTCCAATAAATATAATCCTGTGTCCACGGCCCATAAATAGTTTGCAATGGGACGCGATCTAAAGAATGAATGAATCCTTATTAACGCTAACTCGTCAAAAGAAAGACACGTTTAAAACTTACGTATAACAGCAAGTTTTCTTTCGGTTTCGGCTTCTTTTTCCATGACCTTTTGATGCTGAACGCTTATCAACAGTTTGGTCTTCTCGCCTTCCCTTTATTTTTAAAAGATTGTATTGAGCTGGTTAAGTACAGAATGCTTTACATCGACGGTTTAAAAGTTTTTGTTTCGTTCAAACAGTTTCGGAACTTTTTTTCTCAGAAATGATTACTAGTTTTGTAATACCCTTTTTTTCTCACTTCAGGCTGAGCTGTTATCAACCCCTTCATTCTTTAAAGTATTTTAGCCTCGTGTTTGTTAGTTGGCCCTACCTTTGTATGTCTGGATTGTCCGATATTTATTAAAGACATGTGACCTTTAGTAAAGAAAAAACACGAGTTGGCGTAGGAATGCAAAAAATGTTCATCGATCAGCACTTTATATAAAGAAATCCCAGCTACTTCGTAGCGTTGTTAACCTTCACTTGTGTTTAGCATGCAAAAAATATCCGTTGCATGGTTTGGATGAAAACTGACTTGAATTTCTGAATATATATCTGTTGTTAAGTGAAAGATTATGCAAGTTCACAATGATTTAAAATGTTTTATGCTGGCTACGGATGAGTGTTTGAATTAGATTGTTTTGTCATGTAAAGAGTGGATTAGTATTGGCTATGGTTAGTAACATGAGGCTTATAAAAAGTGTGTGTAAGCGAAATTAAATAAATATGTTTATTTGTAAAAAATATTCATACCATTTTTCTAAAGTTGATACAAAAAACAATAAAAATCAAACTTACATAAGCTCGTAATTTTTACGGATTTGCTCCGGTATTTTTGGTTTAGTTACCCGCACAGCCTAAAATAACAGTATATGCTTAGTAATACACGTTAAAGAAAGAACTTAAATAATAATAAAAAATAATAAACTACTTGAATCATTAGGCCTGGAGCCATTTTCGTCAAGTCAGTTTGCAATGCAATTTTTAAATTCTCATCAATTTGATCTAAAATACACATAGATAATACAAGCTAGCTAATTTTAAGTCACTTTCATCTTTTATTATTGCCATAAATGTGGGTTACGTTTATGGTAAAAAAGGAGAAAGCTCCACTTGGACATAATTCGTCAAATATGAAACAATTTATTGCATTTCATAATAAAGTTTTGCGGATACAGCATTTTCAAAAAAAAAATGTTTAATTTTAAAACAAATATAAGAAACAAATATTAAAATACTTTTTATTATTAGTCTGACACACGGCGTTGGAATAAATAAACTTTGTAAGGTGGACATTTAATTTTTTCTGAGAAAATTGTACATTAAAACTGTCATTTTCCGCAGGAATAAATTTTCGTAAATGTACCCTAAAATTCACAAATTCACGAATGTTTTTACTCCTACAATAGACGAAAACATAAAGGGCGGGAAAGGATTGAATGAACCGTCATACCAAATAAATCAATGTAGACTTCTTGCAAGGTGTGTCCACTGCAGAATTGATTGAGCTCATGATGAACTTTGTTAAAGATAAGAGCTTTGTCGTAATCTGCTGTGTAGCGCTTTACAATATCGTAAACTATTAAAACAAAAAACGAACTCAGTTTCACAAAAAGTAACTGCATTCGAACACATAACCATTGTTAATCGATTATTCAAATACCTGAATCGGCACCTAACAAATTAACAACTTCTATGCGATCAAAGTATATAACCACACCACCACTATAAAAAAAGGATTATTTTACATGGAGAAAGTGTGTATGAATGCACAAAGAAACTACAACCTCAACTTGTACTGCTAACGTAAAAACACACCTTGTTCCACATGGAATATTTTTTACTTCATCTGTTTGTAAAGTTGTCTAAATGTAAAAGTAATGAAAAGATGTTCGGGTTTAATTTCAATGATTGGCAAATACAAATTGTAAAACATTTAAGCTAATTCTGATTTTGCCTGATACCATATCCAAGTTTTTTTAAAAAAAACCTTCTGAGTTTCCCCAGATGTTAGTTAGAAAAGTCAACATTTTGTGAAATAGGCCACCCTCATATAAGCAAAAAGATCGCAATAAATAGGTCAGAATAACATTTGGATCACTTCCAAAAATAAAGGAGGCTTTTGTGACATTTTAAATTTCTGACTTTAAAATAGGCTGGAAGTGACAATTGTTGACTTACCAAACTTTGGTTGGTGGCATCATGGTTTTTCCTTTTGGTTCTGTTTAAAAAAGTGGTTGCAGGTAAAAAAATCACCTTCTCCACTTAGATTTATTTTTCTCTTTATTCTAATCGTCATTGTTTTTGGAGACCAGACAAAACAAAACAAAACAGAAAGAAGAAATCACAGCATTGTCTCGTGGTTATGAATTATGATAATTAATGTTTATCACGCTCTTTCTTTTTTTATTAGCATGACCGGGATTATTGCATATTATAGGAAAAAAAACAAGAATGCTCATTGAGATAGTTGAAGATAGTTGAAGCACTATGGAGATAATTAAATTTAGAGCATAAAAGGGGAAATTCTGAAAATTTAGGTATTCTAATAGTCTATATATGATACTGTCTCCATAAGGAAACAACTAACTGTTTGAACAAAGGAAAATAATCAAAAAGTAAGACAGCTAGCGAGGCGAAGCTGTCTTCAGAAACAACAACAAGAATTGATCGGTGTTGCAAAGAAGTCTGATTTCAGTAAGTTAAAACGTTTAAAGAATAAAGAATAAGACAGAAACTTCGATTGATTTATCTGATTTATCATGCTTGGAACTTTGTTGATACATTTATAAAAGCTCTCCCTCATTCATCATTTTTTCTGTAATGGCATGAATTCAGCAACCATGTGATCGATTTAATTTTGCCATGCGTTTATTATCGCATGATACTTGCAATGAAATGCAATGGCAGTGCTGTAGGCGAAGAGAAATTGGGGTGAGTTTGTTATTTCTATGAAACATTTGAACTTATTTTTCGCGGATTAGGCAAACTTGGAAATATCGCGGGAATTTATATTCGCGGCTCGCAAATTTTATATAAAGATAAAGTAAAAATAAAAAAAATTGAATAAAAAAAACAAACAATCCGGTGAGTATGTTGTTCTTGTATTGTCGAAAGAGTTTACTGTAAACCAAAGAAAAAAATAATCACAGAGCAGATGCAGATGCTGCTAAGCTTGATGCGGGTGTTCCTAATAAATAGAAAAACACGTTTGATATACGTAAACAACCTTGCGAATAAAGTTTACAAAAAGCTGTCTATCAGATTGTGATTTCTGTTACGAAGTCTGACACGACATATTTTGTTATTGAGATAGGCAATAATATTTGTTATACACTATGCAGTTATTTCTTAAAATTGATTTGTGAGATCTTCTTCAACGGAAGATTCCTCGAACTTTTCATTTTTAATGGGTCAGTCTAGGGTAAACTGAAGACCACAAGCCCCACCTAAAATTTGGGAAATTCAGCAATTCAGTAGACCCCCCCCTCAAAAAAAAAAGAAAAGAACGGGGTATGAGAGAGTCACTCAATGAGAAAAAGCAAAATAAATAAAATAATATACGACTAAATCTTAATTGTTCGAAAAAGGAAATAGCTGTAGTTGAAAAATTATATTACCAGAACTGTTACAAACAGCAAACTTCGTTAAAAAGAATCCTGTGCACTTATGGCGCGGAGACAAATAACAAGAACGGAATCGGAAAATTTACGTTCTTTCGGAGTGTTTCTGAAATCATATTTCTCTAATGTTGGCGTGTTATTAGCGTAGTGAAAAGAATTCCGTTCTCATCATTATTTACAATATAATTTGCCTTTTGCTTACATTTTAACCAAATTTTGTAAGATGTATTTAATGATGTATTTAATAAATTTAATAAATTGATATGGTGGAGCGTCTTCGTTTCTCTCTTACGAAATGTTGTGGAAATTTTATTTTTTGCAGACTACTTTCCAGGCATTTGGGGTGACCTTAATTCTGCCTACATTCACTTTTGTACACTTTGTTGGAAACACTTTTACTTTACCAATTAATTAAATAAGGCTTTTGAACACTTATCTTTAATTTTTTAAAAATAAAATTTATAACAGCAAAGATCATTTTGGAGCTTAAAACATTTTGATTGCATCATTTAAGGAACTTATAGGTACCTAGCTAAATTAGGTGCATTTTGGAAATTCATTCTGCAGACTTTCATTGTATATTCTTTTATTCTATATTATTCTATCTTTAAATTTTATATCAGTGTTGCAAATGGTTTTGTATCTTTATTATGATGATACAATCATCTTGAAATTTGTCATTTCAGATAGTTCTTCACCCGACAGACAACAACATTGTTGGCTACGTCACAAAATTATTGTTAATGAAGTCCAGAGTTTTGCATTTGTTATGTTATTGAGATTTTTCAAATCGAAGTAAGATAAACTGCATAGCTGCTTTTTCATGATTTAGTATAGAGCCTACAAACAAACAGCTTTAGCGTATAACATCCGTATTAGATCATTAGTAAAATAGACTTTGGAAATAATTCCAATGTTTCTCACATTGGAAGAAACACATCACAGAAATAGGACGTAAATCACGAAATGAGGACGTTTCAGCTGATTCCTTTTTTTACTTAACCTGGGGAAATGTCCACCTTGTTAACCTGCATTTTTGCAAAGTTATTTTATGGAATCAAAACCATGAAGTTATGTGGCGAGCGGAGTCACCAGATCGTCGCTGGAGTTGTTTGTTTAAACAATCAAGTAATAAAAGGATGATATTTTTTTTCACTTCCAAAAACTACAATTACAGCAATAATATAAGAAAGAACAACAACATAGTTGCTTAATATACTTTATGTATATATATATATTAGTTGTTTATATATTGAGGTTTATGAGAATAAATGTCAGCTCCTTTGCCTCAGTTTTAACGTTTATTGTTGTTTGAGTATTAAAGTCCGAAGTACCTGTTTTTAACCTTTTTTCCTGCTGCCACTTCTATTCCGATATGTTTGGAAAGATTTTTAAAAATCACATCCAAGCTGCTACTTTTTTTAAATTCCTTGCATTTCATAAGTGATATATTTTTTTTCCTCATTCGCAAATTTGTTACTCAAAATCGCAGTAATATGATGTGGCGATAGTACAAGGATAGCACTTGCATATTGGGTTTTACAAGAATTAATTTTTTCACTTTACCCAGTGTTTTTTTGTTCTTTATTATGTAGTCAATTGGGTATATTCTTTTGTTATTCATGGTTTTTGAAAATAATTTATTGAAATAAAGAGAAATATTATTGATATCTTTCTTGTTGTAAAAGTTCTTTACAGTACTTTTTTTGATGCAACATCACTTTCTATATGCAAGTACTGCTGCTACCCCTTACAATAGAAGATTCACAAAAAAGCGTAGATAGTTGAAAACTTTCCTGTTTCAACTGCCAGGAGGTCAGAATGACCTTATTAAAATTTGCTTTTCTCATTTTTAAACAAGTCTTGGAAAACAATAAGACAATTTATTGATGCAAGAATAGGTAAGAATAAGCTAAAAAAAATTTCTATGTTTCTCTTTCTTTTATAACAGTTATTCCTACACTGCGAAGAATTGACCACAAGTAATAAAGTTACCTGCACCACATTGTAACTGGTTAGAAATGGCAACATCAAATGAAATCCAGGTCCACTAGTTGATGATAACAATGCTCCACCCTAAAAAAAGACAGGATAATCAAATTTAAAAATCAAAAAGGCTAACAAACTGGATTTCCATCTCAAGAACAAATCAAAATAAACATCTTTGTTTCAGTCTGTCACAAATTGATATAATTTCAATTATTTTAACAGTCAGGAACAGGAAAAAAAACAAAGGAATAATTAGCAGACATTTTTCTATTTCATTCTAACAATGCTCATAAATGGGAAAGTTATTTGGCATTACATGAAGTAAAGTAAGGAGCCTTATCTTTTTATATTTTCATGAGAAAATTACAACTAGCAGATTTATTTCTAAAATATGGATGATTTTTTGTTTGTTTTAATTTGCATTAGCCGCAGTTCTAATGCATTTATTATCAATGTGGCAAATGTTATAGAAAGATGCATCATCAAAATCTTTAAAGCTTAAAAAAGATCACTTTTTTTCCAATTTTTGAGAAACATTTTAGCCTGCTAGAAATGCAAAGAAAACTGATTTTTCTGGTAGTATATGCAACACCCACAACTCATTTTTAAATCAGGGTCATAAAAAATACACAAAAACAGCGTATCCTGAACAATGCTATAAGTTATTAAAATTACAAAAAAACAAACTTTATCAAATTCAGGGGACGATTTAACCACCAAACTCTAAAGGCTGGAGAATTTAAAGCCTTTATCTTTGAATTAAAAATTAAACAAATATCTTTTTCACAAGCCTATTTAATGGCTTAAAAGGAGAAAGTAAAATAGGAACAAGCTCTTACCCGATAATAAACTGCGACATGTCCTAAAAAGAAATAGTTGAAACAATTATTGATAGTTTTCAATATATTGCTTTGGTTTAATGTTCAACACTGCAGGTATTCACACTGCAGGTATTCACACCTCTCCTTCATTGTAATACATTACTATACATCGTTCGTCTTAATTGTGCAAAATTAGTGAATTTTTTTTGTATAGTTCCCAGGAGAAAATTACTAAGATTTGGTGTTACTGTCACCTGACCATAAAATTTTCTGATATAGGACCATCAAATTTTCTTATATAGGTTAGAATAAAAAGAAATACTTTATGCTTGCTGTTTTTCTCAGCCATTACTCACCAATATTAATGTGATCTGCGTTAAAAAGGCAGACATGAATGCCATGACCCATAGTAGTGTAAAACAACATTTTACAAGGCAAGGATATAAATGATGCACGTCTCGACGGTAGAATACTTCAATTTTTTTAGTTAAGTCAGACTTTAAGCCTATTTAACCCTCAAATGACCCTAACACCAAATGTGAAGCGATTTGAAACAATTTGGAAACAATTATTTAATTAAATTTTTTTAAAAATTTTGGGCATAAAGGACCTTATTTTAAAATGGAGCTAAACTGCAAGTTTTGCTCATGTTAATTGTGGTGACAGAATTACAGTTCTTTAGTATTGTGGTTAATATACATTAGGTTTACCTTAGTCATTGAACATGTCATGTAGAGCCTGACACAGTGGGGGTGGTTTCTACCTATAGACCTAATCTTAAAGATTGCCAGGGTTATTAGTCTCACTTGCCTGTAAGGGAACTGGACCCTACCCAGGTCTTGATTATTAATGGTTACATATAAGAACCCAACATCCCACACTGCACAAGTTCTTCAGATGTACCTTACAGCTTACGCTCAGGGTATGAATAAAAACACCAGTAATTAGCATGTGCCTGACGCTCAGGACATGTCGATGCGCCTGACGCTCAGGGCATCTCTAGTGTAGTCATCATGTGAATAAGAAACATGCGCCTGACGCTCAGGGCATGATGAAGCCCCTGACGTTCAGGGCATCTCTCATACACCTGACGCTCAGGGTATGAATAAAAACACCAGTAATTAGCATGTGCCTGACGCTCAGGACATGTTGAAGCCCCTGACGCTCAGGGCATCTCTCATACACCTGACGCTCATGGTATGGAAGAGAACACCATAATTAGCATGTGCCTGACGCTCAGGACATGTCGATGCATCTAACGCTCAGTGCATCTCATCTGTCTCATGCACCTGACGCTCAGGGCATGAAAACGCCTATAACGCATAACCTGACGCTCAGGTTATGCGTTATATATTTGTGCATATGACGGAGCACGAAGGAGGCACCTTCATTCCTACCCATTCCCCAAAAATTTCCATAAATAGTCAACGCATACTGAATGTGTTGTATCTACTCATTCAAACAGTACATTGTTTCTATCAATTTGTGTTATTATTCTGGAACCCAAAGCAATTAATTTGCTGTTTGAAGTGCATACACTTTAGCAGCCACTAACTGTACACAAACTTTATTTTAAATTATGTTTCTAAATTTGTTTTAAAACACTTTCGAAAATGTTTCCCAATCGTATTTCATTTGTTTCCCATTTGCTTCCACTTCCTGTCATTTTTTAAAAATTAAAATTATTAAATTATTTTATCTTTTTGTGGCCATATCAAAGGACTTAAAAACGCTGTTAATAGAGAAGAATGCAGTAAACTGTGAGCATTAGCTGCAAATCTTTTTTGAAAATACACCCAAATTCCCCTTATTGTGGGAAACTTTGTTTTGTCTACAACTAAAAAACAAGTCTACAACTCAAAATACTATGGATATAGGATTAATTAAATGACATGAACTTCTGAATCCAGAATTTTAACCTTTTCCAACAAAATCAACAGTATTTAAGTGTGTTTCTCCTATTTTTTTAAAAAATTTGCAGGCAAAAAAGATAAAATGGCTAAGATCTTGCTGATATTGCAGGGTTCAAATTAGAAAAGTAAAGTCGGTTTCAGCACTCTGTAACGACGTAAACTACCTTCTAGATGTGGTCTGGGAACACCACAGATCAATGATCATTGGCTTGTTCATTAGTAGCTACTTGTTTTTCGACAAGAATAAATTTGTATTTTTTTGCGACCTGCAAGCTTTACTTTTTCCAGGGTTATTATTTTTCATGTTGGAGTTAAGGGCCTTTAAATTTGTGAACCCAAAACACGAGAACTAAGCATCTCAGCTAGGGACTCTTACAGTTTTAACTGTCTTGTCTCCGATTTACTTACATCTTGCGCCATTTCCTTAGTACTTAGCGACCACTCACCAAAACTGAAAACCACACAGTCGAAAAACTATATATACCTGAATTGAGATTTCTAGAGTAAGCTTTATTCAATACTAACAAAACTTATAGCTACGTATAAACAATTTGGCATAGCTGTTAATGAAGCTCATTCCACCAATGGGTTCTCTAGAAAAATTGTATAATAAATCTTTTATAGATTGAGTAATTGCTAGCACATGTTGTTTTTTGTTTAAGAACTTTGAAGTGGAGGTGAGATGTATAACATATTATTTGTTACCAGACTTGATTAAAAAAACAAAACAAGACAGATTATTATTGTCGTAACACCCTCCTTCGTTATGATTATTTATGTTTAAAATTACGCTAGCTAAACTGTAATAGAGCAAGAATTTCAGTTAATACAATTTAGGAAAAATAATAAAAACAAGGTAGAATATCATTGTCATAACACCATCCTCCGTTATGAATTTTAAAGAAATTATTTTAATGCTGCGAAAGACTTTAGTCCGTTAAATTTGAAAAAATATGTAACTGTTCTCTAGATAACTTATATTTATGTTAGGAATCTAAAGCAGCTATAATCTCATACCTTCTTCAACTTTATGCAAGCTAAAATTACAAATTAATGCAAATAATGCAACCAATACAGCAACTGCGCCAACATTTACATCCGCCATGTTGTTGGAGAAGGTCTATGTAAAGGGATCACTAATTTTTAAAATTTAATTCAAAACATAAACGATACAAAGAACAAGATACGATGGCGTAAATCTTGCGCGACTTGAAGTAACGTAAACAAGAGAAGGTGAAGTAAAGTAACAATTAAATCAAAACACTACGGAGTAACCAAGTGAAGAAGTAACCAAGAAGGGAAAGGAAGCAGGGAAGGATAAATTTGACGGAAATTACTGGTGTACCTAGATTGGGGTAAAACTTATCTTATAATTTGTACTTCGTACTGAAAACAAAAAAATATTAAACAGGCAGAAAGACTAGGAAAATAAAATACAGGTAGTTTTGAATAGATAGAAAGACCAAGATAGATAGATAGATAAATAGATAAATGTGCATATTTTACGTGGCTAGCCTCACAAATATCGAGGGATATACCCTGTCTATTATTTTTAGGAGGGGCCATGGCTTAGATGGAGAGTTCTAGAGTATTTAATGCTCCTTTTTGAGCTACGCAGACCCAATTAGGGCTTGCGCTCTACTAGAAAACTCCCGGCAACATTTAACGGTCCACACAGTCAGTCAGGGTAAACACTTAATTAGGCGACGGTAGGTTAATTAAGGCATACCACCTAATTAGGCGACACATTGTAGACTAGTTAGGCCATATGTAATCTAGTTAAGACATTACAATATTTAATAGCTTTTCACACATTTCTAAGAAAAAATCGCAAAAAATCTTTGTTCAGAATGGATAGTCTACGCGACCATGATTCCAAAATTGTCACTCGTTCCTTGATATGTTCGTGCAAGTAAGAATTATGTTAAAATGAAATATATGACCTAATTAGGTTAAGTGTCACCTATTTAGGTGACAATAGTACAATACGCAATAGGTCAAACACTACCACATTTTCGTCCGCCATATTTATTTTTTCCCTGTGGCGTGGATGGCTGAAATCCATTTTTTAAAACAACAAATAGTGTCACACAAGGTTTGGGCCATAAGTTGCCAATGCGCGATGCAAATAAAACAATAATTGGTTGAAATTGTCTGCAAAGTGGACAGATTTGATTTAAATAAAAATTGTAGTGTGAAACACAATGATTTCAACGTATTTACAACAGTAAGTTTTCGTTGGCCTAGTATGACTACAGGTTGCCTAGTTAAACTATACATCACATCGCTTAACTAAATGACTTGCCTAATTAGGGCATGCCACCTAATTAGGTGTTTACCCTGACTGACAGTGTGCCATCTCTCCAATTTCCTTCACATGGCTTGGGTTAACCTGGGCGGGGCTATGGTAGCATTCATTCGCAAATGTTAAATCGCTGTCAAGAGAAATCGAACCCTGGTCTCCCGCACAGAATACGAGAGCTGAGAAAATAGTGGAGGAGATAAGCGAAGAAGTAAAGTCCTTTTATGCAATGAGAAAAGGAAAACAGCCTGGAGTATACGATGATTGGAAAAATGGGAGAAGCAAGTAACAAACTATGAAGGAGCTGTGTTCAAAAAGTTCAAAACAAGGGAAGAAGCAGAGGAGTTCCTGAAATACGTACAGTGAAGTAAAGGTGAAGATAAGAAAAAAGACAAAAAAATGGAAAGGGAAAATTCAAAGAAAGTTCAGGAAAGGAAATGCATAGGAGAGAATGTGGATGGTGAAGAATTAACACAGAACAAAAAAAGTGAAAAAGAAGTGATAAATTGGGATAAGGAAAAAGTCTGCAATGTGGAGCAAAGCATAAAAGATGGCGTGGAAGTGGTTGATGATAAATGTAAAAAGTGTGAAAAGGAAGTTGGTCCAAGTGCAAAAGCAGTGCAGTGTGATGTTTGCAGGGGGTGGCTACATGCACACAAACGATGCGGCACAGAGTTGGAAAGAACATATGAATGGCTGAGGGAAATTGAAGATGATGACGAGGACGCAGGGAAGGAGTATAGCGTAGAAGAGGTATGCAGAGGATGCAAAAGAGAAAGGAAGAAAAAAAGGAAAAATGAAAAAAATGGACTTAAAGATCACCGATGTATCCAGAGAGGTTTTGCTACCGGTTTACCAATATGGGATCCCAAATTCTGTTGAAATGTAAACTTTATATATTTGCAGAGTTGCTTCGACTGCTCCAATAACTTTATGACTCTATGACTCTAAAATTTACAAGACGTTCTCCTATTTATATATTAAAGATAAGATACTTTAGAATGTTCTAGTATATTCCAGATGTTCTATATTTACTATTAGTAGTTTCTAGTATAGTTATCTTATTTCTGGAATATTCTCCAATGTCCCTTATATTTCTAGATAGTACACAAGGTTCTAGAATGTTCTTGCGGCAAGAGTGCCTATTTTCAACACTCCTCCTCACTCGCAGTCCGTAAGGTTCTTCAATCCGATCATCGTTTTTGTGTAGAGAATCCAATTCGGCTTCCATTGCTTGCATCCACTTGTCTGCATCATGTCCTTTGATTGCTTTAGAAAATGTATTTGGATCTTCTTCTTGAGTGATGTATACCCATTCTCCGTAACGATCAGGAGGCCGTCGTTCTCTTACTTGTCGCTCTTGCTCCTCCTGTATTTGATTATCTGTGTTTTCTTCACGAGGTTGTAATTCGATCTCTACTTTTGGTTCGTCTATGTCACGGTCGTCTTTTAATTCACCACAGATTTCATTGAATGTCACATTTCGGCTGTAAAAGACTCTCTTCTTGTCGTTGTCATATAGACGATATCCCTTGATTCCATCACCGTATCCAAGAAATACACTCTTCTTGGTTTTTGAATCAAGTTTCTTTCTTTCATCTTTTGGTACGTGAGCATACGCATCACATCCGAAAATTCGTAGATTTTCGACATTTGGTTTCTTTCCAGTTAATACTTCAAAGGGTGTCTTCCCTTTAACTGCTGTCGTTGGACATCGGTTACGAAGGTACGTTGCTGTAGCCAAGGCTTCGGCCCAAAATCGTTTTGGTAACTTTGAATCTGCTAACATTGATCTTACAGATTCCACGAGTGTTCTGTTCATCCTCTCTGCAACTCCATTTTGTTGCGGTGTTTTCGGAATTGTCAACTCATGATGAATACCTTCTTTCTTCAAATAGTCTTCGAACTCTTTGGATGTATATTCTCCACCATTGTCAGTTCTAAACGTTTTTATCTGAATTCCAGTCGATTTTTCCACAGTTGCTTTCCATTCTTTAAAATTCTCAAACACTTCACTTTTGTGTTTCATGACATATACCCATACGTATCTTGATTTATCGTCAATGAATGTAACAAAATATTCTGCACCACTAAGTGATTTTGTTTCTATCTTTCCACAAACGTCGCTATGGATTATACCAAGGAGATTTTTCGATCGATCTCCTCCTGTCTTCGGAAACGGTATTTTGCTTTGTTTCCCATCAATGCACGGTTTACAAAATGTCGGTTTCTTTGTTGCATCATAATCAAACCCTTTAACAAGTTTGTCCCTTGCCAATCGTTTAAGATTCTGCACACCGAGATGACCGTATCTTCTATGCCAAATTTCTTCCTTTGTTGTAGCGTTATTATCACATTTCATAACTGTGTGATTCTTCTTATTTCTCAATCCATTACAGTTGAGATGGTAAAGGTTGCCATGCTTTGTTGCTGTACCAATGATTCCGTGTTTCGCATCCACGATGTCACATTTGAAATCTTCAAACTGAAACTTCTTTCCATTTGTTGCAGCTTTTGATACACTAAGTAAATTGTACGAAAGTTGTGGTACAAATAAGACATCAGATAACTTGCATACAACGTTTCTGTTTTCTGAAATGTTCATTTCCAAGGTTACTGTTCCTTTTCCAATTGCTTGTACTGAATATCCATCACCGACAGTGATATCTTGTGGTATTTCAAGTGACGAAATTTCTTCGAACAATTCCTCTTCGTTACACATGTGACATGTTGCGCCTGAATCAACTATCCAGTTACTTTTTCCTTTGACTGCCAAAGTATTTTCAGCAACTAAACTGATGATTTCTTCGTCATCATCTTCTTCTTTTTCAGCCGTACACACATTTTGCGGCTTCATTCGATTTTTACCGTACGTCGAAGGAGTCTGTCTCTCGAACTTCTTCGTTAATTCTTTGCAATATCGTTTCACATGACCAATCTTTCCACAGTGATAACATCTGGGTCCCTTTCTTGGCTTTCCATGATTCGATGTCATTGCTTTGACATTCGTTTCCAAAGTGTCCTTATCTTTCCGCTTGCTTTCCTCGTGTAACAATCGTTCAGTTACGACTTCAAGCTTCGGTACTTCAGCACTAGCCTCCAGAGCTGTAACTAGCATATCATACGAGTCTGGTAAGCTTGCTAACAAATGAACAACTTTACTTTCATCATCCAACGGGTCTCCAATAATTGCAAGTTCATCGAAAATTTCTGTCAAAGCTTTAACGTGCTTTTGAACAGATTGCTCATCTTTCAACTTCAAGTCATACAACTTCCTGCGTAGTGTCAATTTATTACTCCATGTCTTCTTTTGGAACTGGTCTGCCAACTTCTTCCAAACCTCAGTAGGATCTTCTGGATCTGGTCCAAGCAGGTATAACAGCGTTGGTTCCACCGACAAAACAATCGTTGCTAACGCACGATCTCTACGCAAATTAAATTTCGGAATTTCTCTCTCTTCAGTTGGAGCATTTTCTCTTCCATCAACAATTCCCCAAAGTCCATCTTTGATTAACGCCATTCTACACTGTACCTTCCAGGTAGCATAGTTTGTTCCATTCAATGGTTTTATCAATACTTTGGTGCTTTCCATCGCCATTTGTTCCGTATTCAACTAATCCGGATAATCCGTTTCAGGTTTCCACAATACGATTTTTCGTGCGAACTTTACACCAATCCAAACCAAAATCAAAACAAACTCGTCGGACACACAAGATGGCTTCTTCTTCTTGAATATTATTTCTGTAAATATTCAATCTTCTTGGGCATAGACTGGGCCCATAACCTGTTGAAATGTAAACTTTATATATTTGCAGAGTTGCTTCGACTGCTCCAATAACTTTATGACTCTATGACTCTAAAATTTACAAGACGTTCTCCTATTTATATATTAAAGATAAGATACTTTAGAATGTTCTAGTATATTCCAGATGTTCTATATTTACTATTAGTAGTTTCTAGTATAGTTATCTTATTTCTGGAATATTCTCCAATGTCCCTTATATTTCTAGATAGTACACAAGGTTCTAGAATGTTCTTGCGGCAAGAGTGCCTATTTTCAACAAATTCTTATCCCAAAAAATAAGAAATGCAAAAAAAAAAATAATAGTAAATTAAGTAAAAGCTCTAAGTAGTATTTTTTTCTTTAGCAAATTTGTGATCCTTCAAAACAATTAAACTCCGTGGATTTGACATACATGTGATCACATCCATAACATTTGAATGTTTTAAATTCACGAGCCAACCACCATATTTACTTACTCAGCCATTTCAAAATAAATCGAGTGAATGATAGCTTCAGTCTATGTTATACCTAATGCTACGTCTTTGAACGTAGGCTAGTGAACGGTTTCCTGTAGGAATTAATACAGCCCTGGTGACAAGATTGGTAATCACAATTTTGAGGCCTTGTACACATGGTAAATGGTTAAAAACCTTTTCAAAACACGTCCAAATTTCCTCTTTCCCTTCGCAAATTTACTGAACCCCTACAGGTTATGAAAAATGTGCAAGTTTTCTTTTTTCCCTTTGCGAGTTTAATAAACCATGACTACTGTAAAACAGTGAAGAAAAATATGGAATGTGAGTTTGAACAGGTTCAAATAAATCTACAACGGACAGTATTGTGTCGCCATTATATAAAAAACAGGAAACTAACAGGTGGTCGATATATTTTTATTGTAAGTATTATTTCTGTGAAGAAAGTATTACTGGTATTTATCAGCAACAAAGACTAAAAACGAAAAATATATAAAATTATGTAATAAACTGCAAGTAATAATTGTACAAAATTTTGCTGCTTTGAGTGCCGCAAAGCCATTTTCCTGCGATCTATGGATCTCAAAACCCAAAATTTTACCTTCTGCACCAACCATGGTGGTGCCTCACATAGATACTAACCTGAGCAAAAGTTGGGTATAAGAAAACGGTAGTCCCAAAAAACTCTGAAGATGGCAGAACAGCAAAAGCAAATGATAAAGAAGGAGAATGAAATTGCACATCTAAAAAAGGAGACAGAGAAGTTAAAAAGAATAATAGATGAGTTAAGTGAAGATAATGAAAGATTGAAGGAACAAGTTAAGAGCAGAGACAGGGATATTGATTTGGAAATAAAGAAAGGGAAAGAAGAGATTAGGAAAGAAAAAGAAGAAAATGGACAAATTGAAGAAAGATATAACCAAATACATTGATAGGATAGAAGAAGAACAGAGAGAGAACAGAAAGCTGGAAGGGAAGATATTGCAAATTGAAGAAAATTATATTAATGCATTAGAAATAAACAAACAACTGCAATGTAAGGAAGCAGAAAAAAGCAGAATAGGAGACAAGACTGAAGTGACAAAAGTGAGTAAAGGAGAAGTTCCAAAGAAAGAGGACAACAGAATACCAGAATATGCACATAAGAAAAAAAGAAAGAATGGGGGAAGAAAATGATTAGTTGACATGGGGAAAGGAAAGAAATTACAAATGAAGGGAAAAGAGGTAAAAAGAGGCAAAATAGTAACCAACACAGTAAATCTATGACAGAAGAAAGAGCATGCCTACTTTTTGCAAAAAATAGGGTGTGTAAATATGACAGAGCATGCAAGTATAGTCATGTGAAATTGTGCAAATGGATTATTGAAGGGAGATGTACAAGACAAGGCTGCTGGTTTAGTCACGATCAGTCAGCAATATGTAGATGTGACAGGGAAGATAAATATGGGCATGGAATGAGCTGCAAGTTTGTTCATAAGGGTAGAGGAGAAAGGCAAGGTGAGAGCAAGACTAACGGAATATTACGCAACAATGTTACGCAGCACAAATTGCAAGATGAACAGGAGGAGGTAGATGAAAAAGGCTAAACAGAAAAAAGACAAAGGACAAAGGAAATGGAGGAAAGGATAATAGAAACATTAACAGAAGTAATAAAACAGAGTCTACTCTTCGGCAGCTAATTATAGGGGTGGGAGGTTTGCAATTTTTGAAAAAATCACCACCCATTTCCATTTATAACCCCCCCTCTCCCCCGCCCCTTGTTTATAATCTTTTCCCAAAATATCGACCCCTTCTTGCTATTACACCCACACACCCCCACCCCCCCTACAATAAAATTTCACAAGAGCTAAGAAGGAATGGAGGTGTGATGAAAGGGAAGAGTTTTTAACTTAGAATGAAATCGAATGGGAGGAAGAAGGAAACTGGGACACAAATGAGAGACGACAAGGGAAGTATAAAGTCAGACCCAGAGAGATAAAAAAGTGTATAAAGAATTTTACCAATGATTGTTTACAAAAACTATAAGAGAAGAAGAATCAGAAAAATGGGTAGAACAAAATGTAATACAAAAAGTTGAGGATATTGTAAAAGAAGGAAACAGGCAAGACCCAATGATAGTCAGGATTGAAACAGTAGAGAAAGTGATAAAGACGCTGAAAAGAAGAAAGGCTGGAGACTGTGAAGGCTGGTGTAACGAAATGGTAAAATGTGGAGGAAATGAAATGGTGAAATTAAGCTTCGACAAATTGTGGGCTGGAAGATTGTATGATAGACTTGACGAAAGATGGCATGAGAGAAAGGGATCACTTATCTATAAGCTGAACCAAAATCACTTATCTATAAGCTGAACCAAAAAGCGAAAATGAAAATAATTACACCACTAGGAATTACAGATAAACTTTACGTTAAAAATGTGGTGAAACAAGGAACAATCTTTGGACCACAGGTAGACGAGATGGGAAAAGTTTCGCCCAAGACTGTGATCTCACCAAACATGGCACTTGGAACATTGGTATATGTAGACGATATAGGAGCTGTAGGGTCAAAAGAAACAATAGAAGAGGTAGGAAAAAATGTAGCTGAAATGAAAAGAATGAAAGGCTTTGTATTTACCAGAGACAAGACAAAATATGTTAATTGGGACAGGAAGGAAAGAACGAAGATCAAGTGAAGTTATAATAGAAACGAGACAAGATAGAATTGAAGGTACAGAAGAATATATAAGTATTTAGGAAACTAGATTAGAAAAGAAGGAACAGTGTGTAGGCAGATTGAGAAAGTGGAAAAGGGAATAGAAGGTGTAGTTAGTGAAGTGTGTAAAATAGGAAAAGAAGAGCTAGTAGCAAGTCTATCAACAGAAAATAAACTGATCCTGTTTGAAAAAACAGTTGTTAGTTCCTTAACATACAACTTACTGGACAGTAATATCAGAGCAGCAGGTAGAAAGGCTGGAAAGGGTACAAGGTAAAATAGTGAAGAGATTATTGAATGTGCCTGAAACTACACCTTACTTGGGATTGATGAAAGAAATTGGAATATGGACGATGGAAAAAAAAATTTGCTACCAGAGACTGATGTTGTACCAAAACATGATGTCATCAGATGAGGATAAACTTGGCAAACTGGTGATATTAGATCAGATAAAAAAATAAACAAAATGGTTGGTGCAAGGAAACAGAGAATATTGCAAGTAAGATAGGAGTGGAGTAGAAACACGTAGAAAAGATGACAAAAGCAGAGTGGAAGAAGAAAGTAAAGGGAAGAATTGAAAAGAAACTAGAAGAGATAATGGAGCAGAAGGAAAATAACATAGGAAAATGAGACACCAAAGTGGAAAAAAATTCGGGAAAAAAAAGTACATAAGTGGAATGGGGATAAAAGAAGCTAGTTATACAATAAGAAGAAGATTGGAAATGTTAGGCATAGGTAATAATATGGGAAAAAATAGGACGTGTGTGTGTGGAGAAAAAGAAACTACGGAACATATAATAGATTGTAAACGAGTAAACTTGTGTGGGAAAAGAGATATAGCAAAGGAATGGTTAAAGGAGACAAACGGCATCAGCAGAATGCGAGAGACAAATGTATGGATTGGAAAGTATATGGGAAGAAGAGACAGAAGGGCAATAAAGCATAAAGAATAGAAAAAAGAAAGAAGTGAGAAATAAGAGGAAAAACAAGCAAACCAAAAAAAACAAAAAAAAAACAATTATTAAAAGAAAGGAAAAGAGAATAAGGAAAAATTTAGCCTTGTACCTAGTCGACAATAAAGACAGCAATATATTGTATCAATGTGTAGTTTTATCTTTTTTTGACTAGGAGCTTGTTGGCAACAAAAGTGGGCGCTTGAAACATTCAAAGATTCAAAGGCTTTTTAAAAGTGTGATCTGTCACACAAATCCAAAATGGAAACCTAAGGTACGACAGGAACGCACGCATTTGAAACAGTTTTGTTTTTATTTTAAAAGGAAGGGAAGAAACAACGAAACGTAAATAAAATCACGAACAAAAAATTTGCTAATTAATCCCTACTAATTCTGTTAGCACGAAGCTAGCTGAATGAGAAGAGGAAGATGTCATGGTAGGGAAGCATGTGTGAAGGAAGTCCAATACATGCAGGAACACAAAATAAGATAAGGTACACTTTAAACATTGCAAATTGAAAGATTCATTATATGACGATACAAATTAACAAACAACAGGAGGAAGAAGTGTTATCACAAGTAAAATAAGAACCATAACAAAGGAGTATAAATATGTGTGGAATTTGTGGAATGAAAATCATAAATATAGATAGGATAGATGTGCTTATTTTACATAGCTAGCCCCGCAAATATCAAGGGATATACCCTGTCTATTATTTCTAGTAAGGGCCATGGCTTAGATTGAGAGTCCTAGAGTATTTAATGCTCGTTTTGAGCTACGCAGACCAACCGTCCGCGCTCTATCAGACAACTCCCTGCAACATCCACAACGGCCCACACAGTGTGTCATCTCTTCAATTTCCCTCACATGGGTTTGGTACTCATGCTCAAAAGCTTTTCTGTTTCTTTTTAAAAAGTAAAAGAATTGGAAAAATATAAAAATAAATACCAGAATAAAAGAAATAGAAGATAAGAGAAGAAAAATAAGTAAAATGTACGTGCGAGGGGACAGAGGTTACCAAATTAGAAGTATGTCAAGAAAAGTAGAGTTACAAAAGCGGGAGAAATAAGAAACGAAGCTAAGGATGTGGGATGTTGTTTAAGAGGGAATAGCAATGTTTGCTGTGTGGTGGGGAAGATAAAAGTGTAAGATTATGTAATGAAGAGTAGGGAGATGAAAGAGACAAGTGGTGTAAACATGAAAGAAGAATCCCTCAAGGACTGGGCAGTTCATTCTAGCTAACTTATTACTTTAAGGAAGGTCCATACAGAAACCTTTGAAACTAGCTTTTATTACGTAGAAACTCGTAACAACAAATGGGGGACAAATATTCTGTCTTAGAAAATTATTATTCTTTGGTAAAAAATTGACAATTTAAATTATGCAACGGTTTTTTTTTGTTTTTAGTTAATGTTCCGCAATGGGCTCTCTGCACATGTTCTTAACTCGAGTTTTAGTGTCACTTATCCTATCTGTATTCATGGCAAAACGAGGATACAACAAAAAGTCTCTGTGTGTATCTGGTGCAATCTCAGCTGTTGTTGTTGGTTTCTTTATAACACTGGCAAATTATTCCTTCTCAGCATGTTTGTTGACCTTCTACATGACGTCATCGAAACTTACTAATTTGAACACTTCCAGAAAAAGAAACATAGAGGAGAATTTCAAAGAAGGTATGTGATGTTCTATTACTTTCTTTCTTTTTAGTGATATGCCACATAAAAATTTCAATGGTAAGCTGACTAATAACATTCTAAAAAACTTCTGGGCCTTAGATTCAAAATAAAGGGGTGTTAATAAAATTTGGTGTTGTCTTCACCTATAATTGGATTACAAAGAATAGGTACTTATAAACATTTGATTTTTTTTTAGGAGGTCAAAGAACTTGGAAACAGGTTCTATGTAATGGAGGCGTTGCCTTGCTTGTATCTATCATCTATATAAGCGAAGTCGGTTGTTCTGAGCGACCTATAAACTTTTCGAAAGACTTTACATCTTCTATTTTGTGTACAGCTTTGGTGGGATCACTGGCATGTTGCAATGGTGACACGTGGAGTTCTGAAATAGGAACTGCAGTAGGTTCCCACTCTCCAAGACTTGTTACAACCTTTCAGAAAGTTCCAGCTGGTACAAACGGTGCTATTTCGTTAATTGGTACCATAGCAAGCTGTCTTGGTGGATTAACTGTGGGACTTGCATTTTTTTGCTGCGATTATGTAATAGTAAGACCAAGTAGTTTCCTACTGGAATACCCACCACAGTGGCCGATATTGGTGTTAGCGACGTTCGCTGGCCTAGTGGGTAGCCTAATTGATTCATATCTTGGTGCTATATTTCAATATTCTGGATTCTGTTCAGTAAGAAAAAAAATAACATCTAAAAAAAGTTCGACGACTAAGCATGTTTCTGGTAGCGACGTGTTGGACAACGATCTAGTTAATTTTTCTTCTTCTTGTGTTATGGCCATTAGTACTCCGTTGTTGGGATATTATATTTACAATACTTTGCAAGAACTGTGAAACAAACGCACGAGTTTTTATGCTACACAAAACTTAATTGATAATTTAATCTATTTTCTAACTCGCATGGCTGTTGACTGACACTGCGTGGTTTGGCGTTAAAGAAAAAGGATCAATAAAATATGTTTTTTATGACTTGTTGTTAAGAAAGTACTTTTATTACATAAAATGCAAGTAGATCGGTAACTAACACAGTTGCCTTTGATGGAATTTAATAAAAAATACCCGTTAATTTCTATGCAGTTTGGTCCGACCCGAGTTAATTCATGGCTCAGATTATTACAACCAGCGTTGATTTTAGTTTTGTGTTAAAAACGAGCACTAGCAATAAAATTTCTTACGGTAAAAAAGAGAGAAAAAAATCGGTACAAAATGACCAAATTTTGCCTCATACCGACGTAAATTTTTTACCGACCACCTATTTTTATTAACCTAGTAGTAGCAAGGAATGAACATAAATGGTTTTGACCTCCTTTGACACCTTTACCCCCTCAAAACCCTGCCTCCACCACCTCCACCCCCACCCCAGCCCTACCCTCCCAAAATCGGTAAATCCGACGTCATCCGAAAATAAATCCGATAGCATTCTGAAACCCGATAAATCTAACGCATGCGCACATGCCGTTAGTAATAATGCTGACATCAACAAAACTAGTGCATGCGCAATAGCGACTAGCGGGAATAATGCTGACATCAACAAAAAATAGAGATTGCGCAATTGAATACTGTCCCAGAACGTCGATTGGGCTTCTCAATATATAATAAATGGATGTTCCAGAAGCTTTTAAGATGCAGGAAATGTGTAATAGAGTGTTTCAAGAAAATCCCTTGTTATTCAACCACATTCCGGATCATTTCAAGACACAAGAAATGTGTACTCGGGTGGTTCAAGAATATCCCAGGGCGCTTGAGCTTGTTCCGGACCATTTCAAAAGCCAAGAAATGTGCAATAGGGCAGTTCAAGAATATCCCAGGGCATTCATGTATGTTCCAGATCATATCAAGACCCAAGAAATGTGTACCTTGGCAGTTCAATCGGAACCTATGCTCCTATCTAATGTTCCAGTGGTTTTCAAGACAGGAAATGTGCACCAGAGCGGTTCAAAATGACCCCTGGATACTCATGGATATTCCGGCGCATTTCAAGACACAAGAAATGTGTAACGGGGCGGTTCAAAAAGAACCCTGGGTGTTCCAGTTTGTTCCGGACGCCCTAAAGACGCAGGAAATGTGCAAAAGGATGGTTCGGGAGGACCCCCATCTGCTCGGGAATGTTCCGGATCGTTTCAGGACCCAGTATAAGGATCACGGCCGTTCAAAAGATTCCCTGGGTGCTCGCGAGGGTTCCGGATCGTTTCATCACGCAAGAAATGTGCAACATGAGTGTTGAAAAGGAACCCCATGTGCTTATATATGTTTCGGGGCATTTCAGGACTAAATGAAAAAAAGAAAAGAAAATCTATTTGAATGAGTATATTCTTGGACATGCGCACACGCTATTAGTAATTTTGCTGACATCAACAAAATTCAGAGCATGAGCAGTTGAGTAGGGGTGAGTGCCAAATGAACGATGAAGGAACAATGCGACAACTGTTAAGCGACCCTCGACAACTACGACAGATGCCTTCAATGCCAACGGATACTCCTTATACGAGGCAAAATACAAAGCTGGTCCTGTTAATACTTATACATTATGTACGATGGCGGCTACTGTCCATGTACCCCACTCTAGTTGAACCCCCATATTACCAAAATAAAAGGATGTTTAAATTTGGTACCAAGACTGTTAATTCAAAAGACTTTTATGCCAAGGCGGCTCCATTAAATATCAAGGATGTAAACATTGAGAATATCGTGCTAAGTGATCCATTTAGCGCCAACAAGGGCAGGGATGAGCGCACTTTAATTGGATATAATAATGATGGCAAGATCAGGCATCTAACGATCAAAACACCCAAGGAAATATATTCCAATGGAGCCTCGCGCTACGATAAAGAAGCATCACTCACCATTTCATTCGACATCTACGATAAATCTCGATGGTTGGGGAAGTTTAATAGCATCATGGAAAGGGGCAAACTTTGCTAGCCAACCCGTTAAAAAGGGTAAGTATATTACCTCAAAAGTGAAAGAGTGGGAAGGTAAGGGCAGATCGGCTTTCAATCCCGAAAAAGTCCCTTTAGGGAAAAGCTGCAGGTGCCAGGCCATTTTAAAACTGGCGAGCATTTACAAGCACGGCTCGAACCATCACACGCAGATTACCTTGGAAGAATGCAAGTACAAAATCAAGGATTTCAAGCCAACCCTCTACCTGGATTCAGATGACGACTCGGATGATGACAATGAATTCCTTGCCTAGATCCAAAAATGCGTTATGTGGTTGTTCTCCAACCTTATAAGAACATGTTCGTTACTGAATTGAAAAAGGAAGCTAAATCGTTAGGTATCCGTAACACTTCAACCATGAACAAGGCCGCCCTTATCGAGGCAATCCGCAAGGTTAAGTACAAGGACGCGTCGACACAAACTGATGTACCTTATTGCGAGCCTTGCGTTACCATAGCTTGGGAGAAGAACCTCGAGCAGTATACGCGACAACTATTCGAAAAGAAGAAACGCGTATCGCATGATAGTGATCACACCTTTGATCGAGACACTGGAGAAGTTGTCTAGCATGTTATGTAATATACTAGACACCATAAGCTGGCGGTTCATCTAGATACCGCTTACATGTTGAACAGATTGAAGTTTTTTCATAAGCTTCTGCTTGCCTCCTTCACGCCCTTCTCGATCAGCCGCTATCGCTCCCGATCATTAAGCGAATCTACGATCTTTCTGGTTCGTGGAGGTATTTGCTCCTTGAGTAGCATATAGCGTTGCTTTTCCTGCATAATCAAGCTGGACTCATAATTGCTAATCTCGCCATTCTCCACAGATCTACTGCTAAGGTTGACAACAGAGTTAAGTTTGGTCTCTGCCAGCAGCCTGATGCTCTCGTGCTTTGCGCTTTTGACATCTAGCTTCTTCCCTGTATTCCTCAGACCTGCTTGCTCCAATCCCACAGCGATCGTGTTACCCCCCATAGCCACTGCCAGGGGTACGCCAATACCGGATAGCATACTACCAATACCAACACCCGTGTAATGACACTTACGGGCAGCAGACCATGATCGGTGTATCGAACCCATGTGCCATGAATTTTAAACTTTTTAGCGAGCTTGTCACGCTCTTTGATCTCGTTACATAGGTACTGTTCAACCTCTTCTATTTTCTTGAGTCTGTACACTTGGCTTTCATTAGCCTCCCCCTCATGAGGTGCACTAGGTAAGCTCGGATAAAGCTTAGCAATGTCTGTCATTTATTCTTTCAGTAAGTGCATAGTAATTCCCACGAACGAAACGTTCTTGTCGTGGTAATGCTCATCCGTGAGCATAAACTCCAGCCTGTCTGTCGAGCCCTTCAAGGAGAGGTATACAGGGTTATCGAAACTCCACGTAAGCATGTCTCCCCATGCGTTTAGCTCTTTGGTGGGGAGCATAGCCAGTATCTTGGATTTTTTACCACCCAGCAGGCAGTCATCCTCATCTAACTGGGGGCAAACAAGCCTCAGTCGTTGGTATACATCAGTCCTATAGAATGAATCGTAGTCACCCTTCTTATAGTATTTTTTACTGGGATTGTAGGGTAGACCCAAGAGCGCCTGTAGTTGTCGATGAATCACCACCGTATACCCTTCATTGACACGGAGCCTGCAGAGTCCGTTCCTTAACACGAAGAGTTCGATCTTGCCTTCCGTCCGCTTGTTGACGATGGCTGCCAAATCCTCTATCTTGTACAAACTGTTCATGATCTCAATTCGAGTAACCGTTTGATCGGGTCCTGCCTTGCGGATAGCAAACTCGTTGTTACTGAAGAGGTTCAGCCGCGTAGGGCGGATACTGATCGATTTTAGAGCGATCGTCGTGTCCTGGCCTAGGTAGCCATCAAATATCGTAGGGTTTTTGATATCAGTGATATACAGTTGCTTCATGTTTCTTATATGAAAATATGAGCATTTACTCGTATAACCCCAGAGCATGGGAGATATCTCGAGAGGTTGAGGGACGAGCAGCTCCATACGCAGGACATTATCATTAATGCGTTCAAAGTAAAGTTCCCAAACATATTCATGGACTATGAGTTCTACTCTGGTGCTGTGTTGCATACATGGCAAAGCCACCCATTCAGCCTCTGGTCCACTCAGCTCAACTTTGCTACCTACTGCGCCACATCCGCATGCGGTATCTCTATGCAACATTTACAGTCCTCCTTACCGCTCGTACGCAGCGTGTAATTTTTTCACGTTTACTTCCAGATTCGTAAAGTTCTGGAAGATCTCGATATACCCCTGCTAGATTCTGATAGATTCCGTCGCCTCAACAACCCAATCAATATGCAAAAATGCCATCAGCTGGCACGTGAATTTGATATAAGTGCCAGCGAATAGGAATGGCGGAATGAGGCCCTATTCTCCAGTTCGCACAGATTATCTTGGATCAGGTCATTCCTATTTCGATAAAGACTCGTGGAGCGGGTGGATTCTGGAGAAATCCCGAGGCCTAACGCGTATAGGTGTAGAGAAGCTCTCCCAAAGCGTGCGACTATATGCCTATCTCATATTGCAGAGCCAAGTCAGTGCGAGGTCTAGCATTATAGGCAACCAGGGAAGTGCTATCGATGCGCAGCGCCTCTATTTGGCGGAGTTTGAAGGCTTGACATTAAGTTAACCAACACGAGTAAGGAAATTGACGAGTTTCAAAGCGTGCTCAAGTATGCCCATTCGAAGGTAGATTACAGCGTAGCTCACGGTGTCTATATGATACCCAGTGATATGGACCTTCGTGTTGGAGATATCGCTAACTTCACAAATAAAATCCTCATCAGTAAGGATTACTTCTCCATCGGTACTAACCCCACGATTAATGTCCAAGATGTTACGAAGCCCGATATCCGGCATGCCATGCCGCCCCCTCGGCAAGAAATATCGAAGGGAGGGGTGGCACCCTCCCCATCGGCAGTTACACATGTGGATAACAAGAACACGTTGATCATCGTTGCAACAGGCCTCATTCTGGTCTATCTCTGGATGAAGTAAGTTCCAATATATTGTACAAACATATTGGACTCTTATCGATTTTTAACACCCTTCCCAGCCCTCCCAACATAGGCTACCACGAATGCCGCCACGGCGGCTAAAGCCATGTATAGATGCTTGGCTGCAAATTCCACAATCTTAGCCGCAGCTCTGAAAAAGAATGATACCACGCTGCCAATGATACCAGGTAACGCCGCACCTGCTTTGCCTGCTAGGTACCTCAGGAATTTTCCTAGTCTTTCAAGCTGTTTCCGTACAAAACCCTTCCCACCTGTACTTCCTCCGGCGGCTCCTTGGGCAGTGCCTTCACCCCCCCGTAACTGCCAGGACGATGGTGGAAACCAATAGACCAACAGCCGAAACTATACTCATGATTGTCAAGCCTTGTTCCTTGAAGAGAATCTTGAAGATGTGTCATCCCCTGCGATCTTCATTAGAGTGTCTTTAATGTGCTTCAGTTGGCTCTGGGTATCTGAGGAAAGTAAACCGTGCGCTTTTCGTGCCTTTTCCTTCTGATCACGGAGTCCCTCTATCTCTTCCCTGGTCTTCGCGATGTCTCAGATACTCCAGGCGTAGCTTTCTTGCCTCTTTCGAGCCTCTTCACGTTGGCCTCTGCTTTGTCTATTTCGCTATCGTAAAATATCATCTTGCTTTTCAGATTTCTCAGATTGCCTCTTAGCGTTTGAAGCTTGAGGTTGAGCCCTCTTCTTTCACGCTCTGTGAAGCTTCCATCCTCGCCAAAGGAAGTATCTCCAGAAGACTCTCCGTCTCGTCTAGAACATTTCCGAGCAGTGGCAGCATCTCGATGTCATCAGCCCTTTCCTCAATATGGTTCAATTTGTTCATAAGTTTCTGGGCCGCTGCCTTACTGCCCCTGGTTGGTGTGGTATAGTCGGTAAACCCCATGGCTCACAAACTATTCGTCCCCAACCTCCGTTGTATCTCGGCAACACTCCTGAGCTCACCATTCCTTTTGGTGAGCTCTATACCATCGTAAAGAAGCCGGTTCCCATCGACCTCAAACTCGTTGTAGTATCTAGCGCTTGGCTCACCTAGCTCATCACCAAGAGCTTTGTAAAGATCGTCAACCTTCGACCTCAGTAGCTCACCCCTTGCCGTGGTGGTGTCAGTGAGGCCACCTCGTAAAGGTGTTGCGGGCATGGTGGTTGACCCAGGAATATCCTTAGGTCTACCGAAAGATTCCTCCTCTTCCCCACGGTCAAAGTCCTCCTCCGCCGTGAAATCGTCATCGAATCCTGGATTAACTGTCATTTATTCCACCTCCATAACACTATTAAATAAACATGTACGGAACTAAACTCGATCCTCATAAGGAAGTAAAGACTATGCTGGCTATTAAGCCAAGAAGCAGCGCGTCAAAGTATCACACCTGTCAAGCACAATTAATCAGAACGAAGATCTATACGTGGACGTGCCCAATATGGGTAAAAACGATGTAATTTTCCCGGGCCCTCTTAAACTCCTCTTTGACCATAAGCTCATGGGGACCAATACCAAGCGCACCATTGTCAGCAATATTGGCAAGGCCCTCGTTCGAGACCTTCGTATAAGTTTAAATAGCCACGAGGTGCAGAATATTAGCGATTACAACGTATTCGCAACCTACAGGGATTTGTGGCTCCCCAAGCATGATCGTGAAAACAACCTGATACTGGAGGGAATCGACGATGCCGATAGTGCTATCAGAGCTTTACAAGTGAAAGCGAGCGATGTCTCGAAGAATGCCGAAATCGAAGCGATCGCGGCAGCGTATGGTAAAACCTTTTGCATACCTCTTGGTAAGATGTTCGAGTTGACGCAAGATTTACCCTTATATCAAGCTGGGTTATATGACAGACTACAGTTCGTAATCCACTTCGATACCTATCCAGATGTTATAAAAGATGAGGGAATTTCAGCCTCAGGGACGTGATCCTGTACAGTAGCGGCCAAGCCCGCCGATTCGACGTATAAAATCACCAATATCACGTTTGAGTTTGACAAGGTAAGCCACGAAGGACTTAGTGATGCCATGGGTTACTTTCAAACTTTGCCCACTTGGAAGCGTTAGTAAACAAGCATGATTCAAAAATTGACATTATAACCTTGTCTGAAACACATATTTTAAACGAGGATTTTAGTGACAATGATGCTCTTTATGAACTGTCTGGTTACACTTTGGTTAAAAGAAACAGAACATCTGGAAAAGGAGGAGGTGTGGCTGTTTATGTCAAAAACAATATTAATTTTAAGCAAAGGCTGGATTTAGAAAATTCAACTTTAGAGTCTCTGTGGCTTGAAATTTTTATTAAAAAATCGAAATCAATTTTAGTAGGGTGTTTCTATCGCCCTCCAGAGGGTTCAAAGTACTTACCATCTAAATATAACGAAACATTTGACGATCATTTAAATCATAGTCACAAGAAAAAAAGATAGTCTAGCAACAAACAATAGGCCATTGTTCTATGTTTTTACGGCTGAACTATAGTGGCTCTTTTCTTTGCAAGTTTTTTAGCAGCCTTATGTTTTTCACGTATGTCTCTAGCATAGGAAAAGCTGCGAACTCTTGTAAACATAGTAAGCATGTGTTCCAGAAGATTCATACTGACTTCTTTACTGACTTGTGGATCAATGGTATAACAGACACTTTTGAAATTGGAAAGTACAGAACAGTTTTTGAGCATATTTTTAACAAGGTCTTGACAATTTAGTGTTGTGCTGAAATTTGAAGTTTTCAACCGAAACATTTTTTCACATTCTCGAAAAAGTTCTTGTATTTGTTTGTTCACTCTCCACAAGCCACCACGGTCGCGTATATTGATCAATGTCTGTGAATCATCACAGTCAACTTTGCATGCTTGTAGGATTGATACAGCCTGTTTGTTGAATTCACTTTGTTGAGACTTTTTCGAAAAACGGAATTTTGTATAAAGCTTGTGAACGATAAATCCAGCCACATATTGCAGGCTTTTTTGTTCATTCTCCGAGATAGGTGTTACAGCTTCAGTTACAGAATCGACAACTTTATCATTACCCGAAAGATGAATTAAAACATGATTTGCAAGTTCTGTTAGAATAATATTGCTCAAAGTAGTGTCCTCAAATTTTGATGGAAGCAAGTTATCTTTCCATAGACCATAAAAGTTTGCATAAAAATCTTTTGCATCACCGTTATACTTTCCAATGATTGGCTTCAGTTTTTCCCAAAGTTTGACCGCATCATCATTAGAAACTTTGAAATCACGAAACACTTTCCTGGTGGATTTGGGTAAACATTGATCACCAAGGCATATCTCAGCATTCTTCGTGATAAGTACTTTCAACTTCAAAGGGTGTAGCTTTTTCAAAATTTGTTCTTCTTTAGTAAGTTTTGGTCATGAAGGACCAGCATTCGTCGATATTTCAGGAGTAACTTCAGTAGTGTGTTTGACATTGCGATGTCTAGTCAGGCCACGTTGTGATTTACAAATTTTATCACAATCCTGACAAGGATACCCAACTTCTTCGTAAGCTTCCACTTCCGTTATCACAGCATCTAATTCCACATTAAAATCCACATCTTCATCAAGAAAACCGCCTTCAAGTAACTCAAATAAATCATCAAGATCTTCGCCTGCAAGGTAGTCTCCTCCTGCATGCGCCACCATTTTGAACTTCTGTGCAGGATGAGCGGGCCGTCCCAGGCTGATTGAGGATAGTTCGCGTAAACAATGCCGACGTTTCACGCAACTAGACTATCTTTTTTTCTTGTGACTATGTTTAAATTGTATCAATCAAGAAAATAAGGAAACTATACTCATGGGAGATTTCAATGTGGACTATAATGTTACAAACGTCAATAAAGATTTTAAATCTACAATTAATGTGCATGGTTTTAAACAACTTATCAATAAACCCACGAGAACGTCTTCTACGTCATCAACGACAATTGATTTATTTTTCACTAATTGTCCCGACAATGTTCACTGCACTGACGTATTCCCTACTTCGCTGAGCGATCACGATATGTTTGGTGGAATACGTAGGATACACAACATCAAACATCCTATGCGAACTCTGAAGTGCCGTAATTACACTAACTACGTTCCTGAAAATCTTTTTAATGACGTCTCCGAAATTGACTGGCGCCCTGTATACGACGCCAGTGATGTAAATTCTGCAGTTACGTATTTTAACTCGAAGCTAAGAGATTCTTTTAATAAACACGCCCCGTTAATCGAAAAAAGAGTTAAATCACGACCTTGTAAATGGCTAACTTCAAAAATAAAATCTCAAATGAACAACCGTGACAAACTTCATCGCAAGGCTCGCAAATCAGGTAAAAGAGAAGATGCAGAGAAATATAAAAAGATTAGAAATAGTTGCAATAATAACATAGTGAAAGCAAAGGCAAACCACCAGCGTGATCTTATTAACGAAAATCTGTCAAATCCAAGAAAGTTTTGGAATGCAATAAAATCAGTATTCCCAAGCAAACCGAAAAAAGTGTGTCAAATGTCAAAAGATAGTGAAAGCAGAAGTAAAGTAAGCAACTTCAGCAAATTTTTTAGTACAGCTGTTCACTCCCTTAAATCCAAGTCAATTCAACTTATGAATTTTACATGGAGATACGTACCACCTTTTTCTTTACGAACAAATAAAATTTTCATGACAGGTTATATTTCTAAGATTTTTGTAGAGAAAGAACTCCGATCACTCAAACGAAATAAAGCAACCGGTATAGACGAGTTACCACCCGGAATGTTAAAAGACTGTGCTATTTTAATTTCAAAACCTCTTAGTCACATAATAAACCTTTCGATAAACACCTCAACTGTACCATCAGCCTGGAAAGTTGCGAAGGTTGCACCTATATTTAAATCTGGGGATTCTTCTCTTCCCGAAAACTAACGCCCGATTTCAATTTTACCGGTGCTATCTAAAATTCTTGAGAAGGCTATTCATAACGAACTCATGAACTATCTCGAAAAAGAGAAATTACTGAACGACTGTCAATATGGTTTTCGAAGTAAACGCTCCACGAAACTTGCTTCTACTTTATTTTGCGACAGTATTCGTCGCGAAATAGATGGCGGTAAGTTAGTTTGAGCAGTTTATATAGATTTATCGAAAGCTTTTAATACGATCGGACACTCATTATTATTAAACAAGCTACGCACGTACGGAATTAAAGGCAAGGAGGTTTACCGACTACTTATTTAATCGAAGTCAGTTAGTAGACATTACCAACATTTGATCTAGCTACGAGCCAATTTACTGCGGTGTTCCACAAGGTTCCATTTTGTGACCACTGCTTTTTATAATTTTTTATGATGACTTTGTAGACCATATCTCAAATTCTAAAGTTATAATGTACGCAGATGACACCGTCATATACGTTGCTCATAAAGATGTTACTAGAATTGAACAACTTCTCAATCAAGACCTTGAGAGACTATCAGTATATTTCCGTGAAAATGAGTTAATTATAAATTTAAAAAAAGGGAAAACAGAAGTCATGTTGTTCGGAACGGCTAAACGCTTGAAAGCACATGACAAGGCTCTACAAGTTGTATATCAAGAAAATCCGATAAATTTCGTTTCTCAGTATAAGTATCTGGGAACAGTAATCGACAGCAAGTTAATGCTTAATGACAACTTCGACCAATCATATAAAAGCGCCAGCAGCCGTTTACGCCTACTACAAAGATTACGACCGTCCCTTACCGCTGAAGCCGCACACAATGTTTTCTCGATGATGATTGTACCTTTAATTACTTATAGTAGTGCATTGAGAATACCTATCACAAATACACAGCTCAACAAATTAAAATCGCTTGAGAACCGTGCTAGATCGATTGTCCGAAGTGATAATATTCCATCCATCACAGGACTCGTCAACCGTAATATTTGTGCACTCGTTAAAAAGTGTCTACTAAATGATCTAACATCTGAACATTTTCACAATTATTTTGTCAGCCAACAACATGACAATAACACACGAAATAACGGCTGCATTGTCAGGTTACCTCGGGTCAAACTAGAAATCGCCCGGCAGAGTTTCTATTTTGCAGGGGGTAAACTGTATAATTCACTGCCACTTGAAATTCGAAAAATCGATAAAATGTCTCTTTTTATGAAGGCGCGCAGAGGGTACTTCTCTTAATAGACGATACCAGCTATTGGGCGATGTGCACTCTCAGCGGCTATCTTAGTCACTGTGCCGTCCAGTCTGCTTCAAGTTTAGCTAAGTGGGATTAATGTTTTGAACTATGCCTATGTCTTATTTAGCTCCCACATGAAGTCACTTCACACCTTGTATGCATACTGTTGCATTTCTAGTTGATCAATTTTTGTTTGTTTTTATCGTTTTTACTATTTTTACTGTTTTTACTGATTTTTTCCATTTTTATTCTCAGACAGGACGGACATTGATAGCAGTTTTTTTGTATTTATGTATATATTTGCAAATTACTGAAGTCCTCATCCTGTATAAATATTTTTAAATAAATAAATAAATAAATAAACGATGTCTCGATACTCGAGGATGGCGTTGCCTTATGAGCGGATCCTACGCAGCAAAGTTGTTACGATGAAGAAGTTAGAGACCAGCTATAATCTCCAAGTTGATACACCCGCGAAAAGCCTGAAAGGTGTTCTACTAATTTTTGTCGATCCGGCAAAAGTCAAAGATTATGCGGGTGCTAACGGAGTGTTCTATAACCCTCAAATCGAGAAGATCGCGATCACTGTCGAGGGGGAGCCTAATGAGCTATACAGCCATGCTATGCTGCCAAAGGATCATTTCGAGCAAATCGAGCAGCTCTTTGGGGGTTTGAACTGATGGGTAACCATAGGCCAGTTCATGACAAGTAGATACGCGCTATTCATCGGCTTTCGCAGATCCCCCGATAATCTCCTACATGGGAGCGGTAGGCCTCTGCAAAAACTATCGGACGGGATCACTCTCCAAATCACCAAGAAAGCTTATACTGTGGGCACGGGTGCGGATTTCAAATGCTACGTGTACTTGCTTCAAGATGCCCAGCTAAATATCTTAGACGGGAGGTGACATAGTACGGAATATTAGAAGGTTATAATTTTATGCTCACCCGGTACATCTCGAGAATTCCAACAATAAATGGCAACTTTGACAGTTATGCTAGGAGGGGCATTGATTAATGCGCTGGCGTTTAGCGGGTCGAATTACATATTTGGTACATTGATGGGCCACGGTGAGGAAGGCATGATAAGGCCTTGGAACAACTGGATGGGTGCGGGACAGGCAAGCCAAGATCAACTGGTATAACCATCATCGTGAATTGAAGCGCAAGGCTGGTCAGTCTTGGAAAGAATTTGATGAAGGCATGCGAAAGTATTATATTGCGACTAGAGAAAAAGAGCCCAAACTATCGGACTTTTACGAGCCTTCCCAGAAACAGAAGGACAGTGAGCTGACGTTCATCGTGGGCTCTCTGGCTATACTGGGTTTCGTGGTGTACAAGTTAACCTAGCAGCAACGCGGAACATTTTCGACATGTAATAAACATGTCTAAAGTAAAAGCACATATTCTTACAGAAGAAGAGAAGGAAAAACTAATCAGTATCTATTACCAACCAGAACATCTCGGGACTGGTCGAAAAGCCATCAAACTACTCACTGAGCAGAGTGGACTACCTAAATAGAAAGTCTTACACTGGTTGACTTGTCAACTTGCCTGGCTCAGACATATTCGAGGGCCTAAACGTCTCCACTACCCACATTTCACCATCACGAAACCCAATGAAATGCATCAGTTTGATTTGCTCTACATGCCTCATGACAAGGTCTACGGCAATACGTACAAATATAACCTCACAGGCATCGATGTAGCTTCGCGCTACAAAGTAGCTAGACCCTTGAGAACCAAAAAAAGCCAGCGAAGTCGCTGACATGATCAAGGATATTTACAAAGCGGGACCTCTCCGCTATCCAAAGACCTTCCAATGCGACAACGGTAGTGAGTTCAAGTCGGACGTGAGCAAGCTGCTAGAAGGTAAAGGGGTCGAGATCAAGCGAGCGACTACGAAGTACCACCACACTTTAACAGCTTTTGTAGAGTCCTACAACAAGGTGCTCGCGCAGAGACTGTTCAAGCCCCAAGATGCGCAAGAGCTTGCCTCTAACGAAACTAGTACCATATGGGTCAAGCACTTGTACACTATAGTGAAAAGTCTGAACAATAGCAAGACCGTCATGATCGACATGAAACCTTCGAAAGCCATCATGCTGGATGAAGTCCCGCTTATGAAAAGTGAGCAGCACCCGGAGGAAAAGCCTCTACCCGATGATGGCTTATACTTGTACTTGCTGCAACCTGGAGAAGAACACGGAGATGCTAAAAAACGCGCGACAGACGCATGGTGGAGCAAGAAAACGTATAGACTTGATCGTATCGTGACAGGCACGAGGTTGTTACACTATCTCGATGGTGGGCCTGATCGAAGCTTTGTGGCGGAGGAGTTGATGCTAGTACCCGAGGGTATTGAAGTACCTCCGGAGCATGTTAAAGAATAGTAAATTTCTCGAGCCAGATGGTCATTTTACCGGTTCACCTGCAGCGGGCGAACCGGTCAGTTTAATATGTGTCGGTGCCACCGACACATATTTTGACCACGTGGCTCCTGGTTCCGTCGGTAAAACTGTGTTTGGTTGGGTGTACTCAGATCTGAGTACACCCCTGGAACCAGTAATAGCGTCACCAAGCCACATTTTGTACTTCCTCCTCCTAGCATACCAGACAGGGTGGTCTTACTAAGACCACCTATTTTCATGACGTGAAATGGTCTTAATATTTCATCATATAGTGGATCATGGTAAGAGCCAGCGACGAGGCGCAGGCGATTAAAGCGAACCGGCTGTTGTATTTATCCCTCAGATTTATCCTATATAGCTCCCAATTTCTTTCCTCGAGATCTGCTTCCAAGTCCTTGATTGTTTCCTCCAATTTTCGGATATCTTCCTCTCGTAATTTTTCGATAGAAGACATATTTATTTAGCTGATTTAGTCCAAGTCCAAGTCCGACGGTGTTCCAATCTCACATACAAGCACGCATGCTGGGACTTTTTCAGCTGGGTCTTGATGCTCTCTCAATCCGAGATCATGTTGGTTTCCACATCCACCAGCTTCATGTCGCTCCTTTCGTGGGGTACCATATAAACAATTGCTTCTTTTGCCTTCGTAGGTTCTTTGGTAACGCAGTATACTATTGGTTCAGTAACCACACCTAATGTCTTCGGTGTCTCCCCGAAATTGCGAGCTTTAAGAGAGGCTGGCGACGTTTATCGAGCCTTTCGTCAGCGATCATATCGTCTACAATGAAGAGTGTCTCCCCAGCTACCAGCAAGCCTGACAATTTTTCTACCCACTCCAGGAGTAAATCTCCGGGATTTATGAGGAACACATAGTCATCTTCCCATAGCGACGCTCTATCTAGATAAGTCTTGTTCTAGCGGAGGGTAGGACAAAGGATGACAATGTTGTGATAGTGGTGTCTGTACTCGTGCTCAAGCAGATCCAAGACGCGCTGAGTTTTCCCGCAGCTTGTAGGCCCTGTGAAGATCGCCGTAGGCGGGTCCTTAACGATGCCTAGAGTCATTTTATTTCAGGCTTATGTGTACCGGGGTACACACAAACACATAGCTGCTTATTTCGGCTTTGAAACTATGGATGCAGGGATCCAAACCCTTGCTGACAGCCATTTCGCGCGAGCCTCTACCTGCTGTGAAGTATACCACCATTTTCATAACATCGTTAGTATCCATCTTGGTGCTGGGGCTCGAGATCCCGAGGTATTTCTTCCCCACCATGCCATAGGCAAAGGTGAACCTAAGGTCCACGACTGTTTCGTAGATCATATCGATGATCTCCTTTTGCTGAGGTGACACGTTTGAACTCATTTATGTTATGGCTTAGCGCATTCGAAAAATGTCAATATCAGGCTTTGGTTCTGGCCTGGCTGTCTGTGGCTCCAATGCTTCAGCCGGCTGCTGGATCGGCTTTTTACGGAAGATGTAGAATACACCAAGACACCCTGCGAGAAGGGCAAGGAGGCCTCGACCGACAAGGGCACCTGACTGTACGCGACTGGTACCAGTACTTGCTTTGGCCGCTTTCTTTTCTTTGTTCCTGCTCTTCATGATTTCAGCCAACTTGTGGCCCTGTGCTACTCTGCCCGGGTGCTTTACTGGCTTTGTAATTACCCTCACTTTTTGTGCTTGTTCTTCGTTCATCTCTTGTAGGTTGAAAACCTACCAAAAGAACCCGGATCTAATATCGACCTTTATACACGCTCTTGTTCATATATCCCCTTGTCTCTAGAATGGACACGTGTGATGGGAATCTATCGGCCACTGGTGTCAATATTTCGCAATCGTGTATACCACAGTCCCCCGTCATGCTGCACCAATCCGAATAGCCTATGGGTGACATTCTGTATAACTTGTGGGGCAAATTTCTCGATCGTTCATAAATTATCCAATCGTATCTTTGATAAATTGTTCCCCATTGTTCTCTTGTTCTTCATCAGCTATCTCTTCAGGTACCATGGACGCGGATAACTGAGTGTGATTCAAGGTGTGCGCCGCAACTAGAAGAGGAGTTAGGAATTTACCAAAGGCGGAATATACTAGTAAGCCAAGATCAGCGATGGAATCCTTGATTATGGGGTCGTCCTCAATGTCTTTGAACAGGGCTTGTTCGCTGTCGAGCTGTACAATGCGCCCCACAACCTTGGTGTACATGTTAATGGCTTGTGATGATAGGGCTTTGGCCGTCTTTTCACCCTTCTCCCGGAGCTCACGTTGAACAAAGTCCGTATAAGCTTTTTCGATCACCTCAGGGGCCTTGTCAACAAAGGCCTCTGTGCACTTTTTCGGCAAGAGATGCTTTTGCCCTCTACGTATAGCATCCTTCAAAGCTTGACGCTTGCCGACAGGTTTGTCACGTTGCTCTGGCGCTGGTGTGTCGACTACATCAAATATATCAGCGAGATCTGACATTCTCTTTATTATGCGTCGATAGCGATAGAGGAAAGCGAGTATCAAGACGTATGGCAGGAGTACAACGATATATAGGCATATTTCGTATGGCATGTTTTTTCAAAGCAAAACCCTCGTAAGGGATTCCTCTGGGTGCTTTGCTGTTGTTTTTTTGTTGATGTTGTTTGAACCCAGAGGGGTTTTGATTCTGCGAGTATACCCACTCAGAGCCTTTTGTTTTCCATATCCGAGGTGATTTTCAGTGCTGTTCTGCTTTGCAGGCCTAGCGTACTGACATTTAACAGGCATTTTGGCACAATCTTTTCCGACTGGCACAGTGTGTGGTAGAAACCGGGGCGAGACAGCCGACTCCAGGTAAGGCATGGTCTTGCCCGCCCATCCGTACCCTTCAGCCAGGTCTAAGCCTGCTACCACAATTTTAATATATATCGAGCTTCGTATATAGCTATTCAGTATCACCTTGGGTATTACCTGTGTGAAAATTCACGCATCACCGGTTAGGTCGTTTACACATCATACATACATCTTGATCATTCAGAAATGTTTATCATTTTTGAATAGATGGGGCAAATGAGTTTGTTCTTGTTTTTACCGATTCATACTGAAGAGGAGTGACTCAAAGTTTTGAGAAAAACACAAATCTATTCAACGCGACTTACTTTACTCAGATATATATCGATGGCCCTTGCTTTGATTATCCGCGATCCACATTGGTTGCAGGTTGGTGTAATGGAGTCTCTCGAGTTGCACATCTTCGCTGGGATATTCCCCATTCTCTTGATACTTGAGTGGGATTTTGTGGTCAAACTGCCACTGCCCTCGGTTCCCCCAGCACATCCCATCTTTGAATTGGTCTTGGATATACCCTATAAGGGTGCAAATGCCGCACCCCAGGTACTCAGTAGAGGCTCCGTGTCATGGTTTAAAGCATAATGAATCCTGGCTAGAATAAGGTTATGCTGATAACCAGGGAAATCACAATCCTTGCACTGGATCTTTCGTTTTTGATGCGGGCACCTTGTACTTTCATATGACGCCTTCTTACTATCCAGGCATTTGATGCATTGTTTTGTCAGTTGTCCTCTTTTGTCTAATTTGAAATTATTCAAACATAAAGGTTGATTACAGTTTGAACAGCACCTGACATTCATTTTTGTTGTTGTCTACACCCAGTAGACAACAACGTGCGGACACAGCTAACACTCGACTTACAATTCTAAAGGCACCGTATGTATACGGTCCTCGAGCACCTTCCGCTTACCATAGAACGCTGAGAGCCCCAGCTTGTTCTGCTCATACGTCACCATGCCATGGTTATGAACCCGGAAGCCTACATTTTTAGCGGTATTTAGCTCGCCGTTCAGTGCTTCCATATACCTTGACCAAGTTACTTCATTCTGCCCTTTCAACATTCCTTTGCAGGAGAATTTCTAACCCTCCTTGCTTTCAACGAAATAGCACTTGGCGGTCAAAGCGATCATTCGAGACCCGATGAATTCGGGTTTGAACAGACCTCCCGTCCGACTCGAGTATCTGTCGGTGACTAGCCAATTTTTCACATCAGCGTCGTACTGCTCTAGGAGTTCATGGCGAACGACATCACGTAGCTCATCTCCAGAGATGGCAAAATAAGCGCTATCCGTATCCATATATATGTACTCAAAATCCCGGCGATCGACGTACCGATCCAGAAAATCATAATAGAACTCCAGCATGCACAACTTGGTTAATTGGTAAACATATATCCCACATTGATAGGCGCGATTGATGGCAACCCCTTGCTTCTCACCTTCTCACCTCGTACGCGTCTCCAATCTCTTCCAAATCTTCCAGGTATGGGCTCCTCATTGCCGCATCTACCACCTTCTCGTCCCTGGTAAAGGTGGTGTTGGCATGCCCTGCCAGGTCTTCGATTATTTTTCCCTAGAAGCTGTTGCCTTTCAACTTTGCTGTATCTCCGCATCCGCAATCTCTTCCGGGAACCACGCGAATGGCTTGCCCCTGGAGTACTTGAGGAACTGGTAACATGCCGTGACTACTAACCCACTCTCCAGATACCACTTGAGCAGGGCTGTACACAGCAGGATCTTCTCCGCTTTCATCAACCCCAGGAGCTTCCTAGTGCCGGGGATACGTTTCCGCCCGGTCTTGGTCAAATACTCGTGCATATGCTGAGGTATTTGGCTATCAGGGATCTCCTTCACCACAAATAGCGGGGCCATTTCGCTGAACTTGTCGTACAGCTCGGCAGGCACTTCGACGTCAACTTGGGCAAAACTAAAGAGCGATCCATCCAGAACACCTTGCACCAGAGCTTCCAATCCTCCAACGGGGTCGGCCATCTTTATCAGCTTCTCCTTCCCACAAGGGAAGTCCTGCAGCAGGGTGCTAGGGTAGAGCATGGTCGCGTCATAACCTAGTATGATCTTGCACCTGCGTGGGCTGTCATGGATGTGAGATCTTATGGCTATCACATTTCGCTCATGATACCTACAGAAGACGATAGCGGGGCCACCTATCATGCCTGTTTGCAGGAGATCATAAGCCTCATTCCTGGTGCACTCATCGCATGCTTTTTTGATCTCGATGCAGGCCTTGCATCGGTTTTTGACGCAGTTGTCTTGGCACTTGTGCATGCAGGGGTCCCCCGGTGCATAAAGCTCTATTTCGGGGTTCAGGCACAGGGATTTGTTCAGAACGTAGCGGATCGATACACCTGGTATACTCACGGCGTCCTTCAGAATGTCAATCTCATCCTCGTAGTATGTAGTTCTCGTCTTATTGACAGCTTCGACAAAGGGTACCACGTCCGCCAGGTTGTACTCGGCCAACCAGTCCATCATAGTAACACACCCCCTCTTGTAAAACTCATCCCGCAACGCCTGGCAATCTTCGGGTGAGAGGGTGTTTTTACCGCTGAGGTTGCTATAGAAGGCCTCATGATCGACGGGGCCGATATGATTCAGCTTGTCATATCTCGACAACCACTCGTACGGGAACACCAGCTTTTTGAGGTTGCAATCCAATGACTTGCACCAACCTTCATAGCTCATCCCTGGCGAAAGAAAGTTTTTAATGTCTAGGAATTTGAACTTTGAAGTGGTGAGGAACATGTAGTCGTTATCCTTCTTTGCCACTTTGATCCTCGTCATCATCCGCAATTCGCTCGACAAAGTACCGCTTGATCAGGTTGATATCATACTTGCCGCTGTTGTAACCTATTACCGTCACTTGGTTCAACCATTCGTTCCAAGCTTTTTGGGTTTGGTTCGGGAGCGTAAGAACAGCATTGGGCTTGGGGTGCAGCCTTTCGACCTCACCTCTTTAACTATGCGGGCTTGCCTCTGCTCGAGTTGCTCAACAACTTTCCGCACCAACGCCTTGGGGCTTTCATGAATGATGAACGTTGGATGTTCTTGAAGACTATCATGAATGGCAATACTTAACGGGATATGCTCTGAAAGGTATGTTAGATCGGCCGTTTGCTGCTGGTGTAATGGTGCCAGGAGAGCTTCAAAGTCAAAGGCAATGAAGTGGGGATAGGGTGGAAATTCTTTCTTGAAGAGCCTCTTAACATTTGGGGGGTTCTCGCACTCCCATGTGGTGACCAGGTTGTAGCCAAGTTTTTGGATAGACTCTTTTTTATCCAGAGTCGCGGAGTACCGATTCTTATCTGCTTTGGTTCTCTACGGTTGACAGGTGCATCCATGCCACTTGCAGCCGTGATATTCGTAGACTGTTTTGGTCTAGGGTTCATAGTCGTCTACCTTGTAGAAATCGTTGTCTCTCTTCTCGTAACGAATCACTTGCTCTCCGCCATGCCCACAGAGCGCGTGGTGTATATGATTTCCGGTTTGCTCTGACATGGCTTCTATCCATTGACACGCTGCGTAGCTGAAACCCTTATCGGGGTAAAAGACCTTTTCTGATTTGCTCGGCATGCGCTCGACCTTTTTGCCTTTGCAAATGATTGTCGTCTTGACACCTTCACAATCGTTATTCTTGTGTCGCGCGAGGTTGTTGCTTTGCGTAAAGCGTTGATTTAAAGGCCTGGCATTCCCAGTGTTGAGTCAAAACATCCATCTTCTTGATGTAGTAGCAGTGACCCTCTAGCATACCAAGGTTGATCGTGTCGAACCCCTTCTTGTACTGATTCTGACCATAGACTAGCCGCCATGGGGCCTTTTCCGAGTTCGTTTGGCTCAAAGACTCTGATGTTGATCTTGGAGTGCTTGACAATACCCTCGAAGTCCACCAGCTTTGTAGGGCGCACATCTTCACGCTTTAGCTAGGCACTTCAGGGCATTTTTGTTGAATCCCAAATCAAGCACTAAAGCAAATTAAGATTGTTCTACAGACTAAGAAAAATCCAACGAGAGGTCAATGACCTCTGTATGTTGAGTAGAACCAAAGTTATGGACATTTTAGTATGTGCAATTGATGGCATTTTTTGAACAATTCCATTGCAATATTCTGCAGAAAAAGGGGAAATAAAATGGCACAAAAAACAGGGTATAAAAAAGTCCGTTTTAACGACAAAATCGCCTGAACTGAAATTCTCATATCTTTCGTTCTAGAATTAGGAATAACTTTAAATTTTTAGAGGATATTAATAAACACGTATATTTTTTATCATCATTTTTATTATTCAAAATATCACGTCACAACTCTGCCATTATGGAAATGACCAAATATGGTTAAAACTAATAAAAATACCAATAAAACATTACTCGAAGTGTTTTCATAAAAGTTACTGCTCAGAAAACCAATATATAGGTAAAGGATGTGCCCAAAATTTTCCTGAAAGATTATCACGTGATAAAAGTGTGTATTTTACAGACCAGATTTGTGAAAACATAATGACCAAATATGGTTAAAACTAATAAAAATACCAATAAAACATATATTTGAATTGTTTTATGAAAGTTACTGCTTAGAAAACTAATATATAAGTAATGGATGTGTCCAAAATTTTCCTGAAAGATCTTTAAGGTCACCGTGATTAGTCACACTTTCACTTAGCTTTTTATTTAAATACCATGCTTTCTTTTTTAACGATTTTCTTTCAGAGTTCAACTCGTCTATTACAGATACAAATTCATTCTCCTTTTCTTCTTTCGCATTCACTTTTTTCAGAATTCAATTCGTCTATTTTTTTTGTTTTTTCAGCAATGTTTTCATCTCTACGTTTTATTTTTTATTCAAGTTTCTTATTCTCTCACTACCATACTTTTCAACAAAACAACTGAATTTTCTTTCTGACTTCTCAAGTTTTTTTTCCTGTTCATTATAATCTTTCTTTAAGATAGTATATTTTCTTTCGAAAACATGTCCATCGTGGGAAGTATCCAAAGCTACCGATTTCAATTTTTTATTTACTTCTTCTAAAGCTGTTATTTGGCTAGCATATGTTTGCACTACTTTTTCTACACCTTCAAGTTCACTTAACTTTCTTTTTAAATCCCTTCCTTCTTCTTTAAGTACGTTTACTTTCTGCATTAATGTCCTTTCTTTATTTGTAGCAGAAAGAGAAACGTGTGTGGCAATAAGAGGCAACGAAAAAGCAGTATCACCAAATTCTTTAAAATTACCATTTTTCCTTTTAAAAAATCTGTCCTTGTCGACGACTCTCTTAATTTTATTAAAGAGTGTTTTATCATTAAACATTGTCCTATCTTTCAGAAAATTGCTACAAAACTGTTCACATACATTTTGAATGTCTTAAACCACTCAATTACATCTCTATTTGTCAAACTCATGATTTGTTATATTCTGTCTATAAAAAAAGTTATTTATAAAACTGGTTAAGCTCTAGCTAGCTAAATATTAAGCTGAAATTTGAAAAATGTTTTCTAGCTAGTGCTTGAGGAGAGCTTCACTTAGCTAAGCTAGTTATAACTACATATAAAACAGCTTTACCAAATAAGAATAATAAAACTAGCTAAAGTAACTAAAGTAAAGTAACAAACCTAAAATGGCGGTTGGCCTTTACTAAATATGCGTTTTAGGAGAAAAAGTAAATATACAGTTTTTATAAACACGAAACTGCTGCACTAAGAAAAGTCTAGAGTACACAAAATAACAAATACTTGGTAAACAGATAGTTAAAAATACATTTGAAAGGTGAGCCAACTCCTTAAATTTAGTTTTACCTCCAAATATCAGCTTTTTTCGTCTTCTCTTCGGCCCCACAACAACATATCTGCTTCTCCAATATTGGCTCAGGTCGTTATATAAACTCGTATGTGCCTAGTTTCAATATCTGCCCAAGTTTATACTTCTAGAGGTGCCGAAGGTGCCCAGATGTTTATATATAAATGTGATAACAAAAATAAATCACAGAAAATTTCCCGTCAGAATTTCCCGTGAAATTGCGCAATTTTTGATCAACGGGAATTGTCACGTGACTTGAAGTGCCTACAGCTTGGGGTCCTCGTAGTACTCACGAGCCAGTTTGAGGGCTGGCCTTGTGATGAACATTTCACGCTGCGTTCGCTCTTCCCGGTAATGAACGGCTAGGCATCTCCAGAAGCACAAGCTGTCTGTTCTTTCGTCTGTCTTGTCAAAGCTGTAGATGCACCTTTTGCCGCACAACCAGTCCGGAAGAGGTTCACATCCAAGTAGGGGCTCTCTTGATGAAATTATTTTGATCTGCAAGTGCTTGAAGACAATTTTGCCCTCGTACGATCCCGGGGTTTCGATGGTTCTGTCGGGTGGTAGATAGGCCTTGTCAAAATCTCCGCATCTTCCAGATCCAAACGCTTCATCTCGCATTGCTCTATGAAGGCTTCGATTTCTGCAATGCTCGATAATGACTTGGCGCTCTTGGACTTGTGGTAATCAGACACGTCACCACCACCTTTGTGAATATCACAGTTGAAACTGCAGACCTCAGTGACTCTCAAATCGATATGAGGCGTGATTTTTTGCATTATCGCATCTGTCAGTGGTTGGTTTAGATTCTTATTGAATCGCCATGTCTTGACACGATTTCCGTCTTCTAACATCTGTGCGTCATGTTCATCGAATATGTGCTGGATATCCTCTATACCTTCGGGGTTCGTGGGTTGCTTAGATTCCTTTGCGAACATGTGTTTGAGGTCGGTGATTCCCTGTTATTTATCTTCGATGGTGATCTGCTGGACTTCATCGTGGAGCGTCGAACCTCTCGAGATTTGCTCCTTCGCTTTGTTATAGTAGTAAGTAACGGTATTATAATGGGGTACATTCTTTTCCACGATATAACCAATCGAAATACCTTTTTCGGATTTGCTCATCCCTGTAAGCGTTCTTGAGCAGGCACTCGATACAATTTGTGCTAAATCTTGGGCTCTTTTTGTTTAGTATCCTATACTCGAAGTCAAATTTAAGCTCCCCGCAACAGAGGCACATTTTACCATTACCATATTTTTTCCGACGTTCTTCGAGGGCGGCAGCCTGTCTAGCCTTAAGGCACCAGATGCAGGATTTTGTCCTCTGCCCATCATCCTTAAGCCTGAATTTATCCATGGGTAAAAATTGTCTACATTGTGGGCATTTTGAGCGTTCCATTCTTCTTTTTACACCTCCAATGTAGACTTCAAATAGCACGGCCATCGAGTACGGGACTTTCTCCTATTGTGCATGCGTTAGTTTTTGTTGATGTCAGCATTATTACTATCGGCGTGTGCGCATTCGTTAGATTTATCGGGTTTCGGGATGCTATCGGATTTTTTTTCGGATGCCGTCGGATTTTCCGATTTTGGGAGGGTAGGGCTGGGGTGGGGGTGGAGGTGGTGGAGGCAGGGTTTTGAGGGGGTAAAGGTGTCAAAGGAGGTCAAAACCACTTATGTTCATTCCTTGCTACTACTAACTTTATTTTTTGCTGATTAAATAACTAGCTTAGTTGACCTAATCATCGTCATCATCATCATCATCATCATTATCATCATCATCACAGTTTACCAGGGTCGTTTGAAGTAAATCCATATTCTAAACCCAATAAAACTATCATAAACAGTTTACTCTGCCACCATTTGATTCTATCTCGAAAAATTGACAAGTACTTTTGGTAAATTATTTGTACACCAATCCCACGGATACATTTAGCCTCCTCCACTACAACTCCTTCCGTCCAGCATTTACGAAATCCTCCATTATATACTCCCAATCCCTAAGATACAGAATGCTTATTACCAAGGATGATATGCTCAAGAAAGCATTAAAAAATTTGGAATGGGTCCTTAAAAACCGAGGATACCCCAAAAAACTAATACAAGAAAACATGAAAAAAATAAAAGACCTACTAAAACAGATAATACTCAAAGGTATCTAGGTATCTAGTTTTCCTCACACACTATTCCAAGGACAATACTACAATCAAAAAAATTATTTCCCGTTATTGAAAATATGTGGCATAAAAATATCAAGGATTTACTTGTCAAGGCAAGGGTTGTATAAGCAACCGTAAGGTTCTCACTAGCACTCAAACCCAAAATGATTTAAGACTTATAAACCTGAAAATTTTCAAGATCATTATTTACTTTACAAGATTATTATTTCCTCTAACACGAACCACCTACCAATCCCTTTGTATTTACATAACTAGTTGTCATGCCAGAAAAGATGGGTAACCATATCTTCTGTAAGAAACATCCCTTTCTCCCTCTTTTTAGGCCCCCGTCCCTACCAATCCCTTTACTAGTTATCATGCTAGAACAGATCGGTTACCATATCTTCTGTAAGGATGATCCCTTTTTCTCTTTTTAGGCCCTTGTTTCAACACGTTGTTTGCCTCTGATTTACCGATATGGATCCCTCGACATTGGCACATACATCTTCGTTACCAATCGAATTAAAAATTGTGATGCAAAAAACCGACTATCATGTTGGTAAAAATAAACAATGACGTAATAATAATGGCGGAATTTTGAAGTCCAATCGCCTAATGTCGTTTGTTTTGCTAGACCTGTATCAAATAAGTTATTACGACACTAGACAACAATACGAAAACACTGTTATGAAACACGTGGGAAACAGCGATATTGCGATTTTTTGTACTAAAACAACATGAGTACCCAACTAAGCTAACCGCAACCACTTTGGAAGTTTTACCGACGTAACCCACCGTAATACGAAAAAAGAACAGTTTTAAAACACCTGGGAAACAGCAATATTGCGTTTTTTAACATGAGAATGTAACCTAGCTAACCACCATCACTGGATGTTTTACCGAAGTAACCTATTGCGATACCGGCTGTATCCTTATGAAATAGAATGTATTACAAACAATTAACGCTACCATGTGGTACGGATAAAATAAAATAGATATTGTTCTATTTGTAACGAATTAACATGTTATGCATATTACATATGAAACACGACTGTCAATACAACTTTTGTTATTTCATCAATATTCGATATCAACCCCTTATGTTTTTAGTCGTATTTTTGGTTTTAAATTGCTCCTTTGGCTATTTTAATTTCAGTTCGCGCGGCCCTTTCTTACGCACTTGGCCCTGAACAGACCCCACTCACCGCGTAGTTCAACAATCCCATGTGCGTTTGCCAAAGAAAACATTTTACTCCAGCAAATACAGCCAGCTTTACCGTGGACCCGCGTTTCGAGAGTACGTATACACGGGAGGGAAGGGTGTATGAGTACCTTCACCATTTTCTTTACCCCTTTACAATGAAGACTCTAACTTTGTGCACACTTATCGACTGTTAGCACTGTACATACACGTTAGCTCGGCCGTTAGCCTAGTTTTCTATTCATCCAGATTACTCCAGGCGCACGTGATCCACGCCTTTAGCACTGCCCCTCATCTGCCTTGTTTTATATTCGCTACTCACAAACTGTACATTACGTCACTTACCCGAGGCGCAGTGGTGCTCTCAACCCACAAAATCACGTGACTTAGTCTTCTTTAGCAACGAGACAGCACATTTTTTCCCTTTCCTTTTTCACCTCGCTAATAATCGCACGTGGTTTGTTATCGATTACTTACCAAATCTGTTAAGCATGGCCAACAAACAAATCGCGAAAGATATATATAGAGGTAACCCTTTCCTTATAAGCAGACCCTTCATAATGACCGGCCGCGGAGGCCAGGTCGGGTTGTTTTGATTCTATCATGGATCAATTTCGCTACCCGAGCAGAGAACGGTATAAGAAACAAAGCCTGTGCGTCTGATGAAGCCTTTGTTTGTTAGGTCATGCTTTTACCCACACACGTCCTTCCTCTATATACAAAACTTCGAATTCTCTACTGGAGAGTAGGGACACCCAATCGAAAAACATGGTCTGAAATCTCTAAATTAGGTGCTCAAACAAAACATCAATTACATTATTACAACAGAAACGCTTTCGACATGATTACTGACGAAGAAGATCACAAAGAAAACTAGGTTAAATTTTATAGACTTGTTTTAAATACAAATAATGTTCTTGCATAAAAATCGTTTTTTATCATCTTTTCTGTCCTTTAAAATAAAATTTTGTACGCAACATAAAACATGAAAGAAAATCTTTCCATCGCCATATTATATACACGTCGATTTAAAGTCAAAATGGCTTCTATAACATAAACAAAAACGAACAAAATACATTCTTTTAAAATTGGTAGCTTTAAACTCTTCCTCTTTTATGACTGGAAACTCAGTAATATACCACATAGTACTAAGTTTCCAGTCCTAAAAGAGTTGTTTGTATGGAAAAGCGTTTCATCTCCTCTGCCTTTTGTTGCAGTCCTCTTGTAAGGGTGTGGTTCAAATAAAGGTGACAGCTTGTTCTTTTTATATTGTTTGACAATAAATGTCTTAATATTGACATTGTGTGGTTTTGCGTGATGTCACTTGTCAGAGTTTCTTTCGTTGGTCTTCTTGTTGGTGCAGATCGTTTTATATTTTAGTACTCGCGAATGGTTATTTGTAACGTAACTTTGATGGTACCATGGTTGTGAAGTGAGGCCTATTGCGATAGGCAAAAAGGAAATTGTATGTTTTCTGTTTTCAATTCATTCATTCGATAAACTCTCCCCGTGCTATTTTGTTTAATGGTGTACAATTCTTTTTGATTGTAAATACTCTTTGATTTCATGTGATTTAAATGGTAGCCCATTGTCTTATGCAATGACATTTGGAATACCGTATGTACTAAATATCTAGAGTGCTTAATAACTTGCTAGCAGACGTAGGATTTGTAAACTCCACTTCACTCCAGGAAATCTAGATCGTTGATCACTTGCGACAAATATGTACTGTCTATTAGGAAAAGGACCTAAATAATCCATATTTACTTTTTCTTTTTTGGGTATAAGCATGACGTTTAACGGTTGTTGATTCTTTTGTTTCGTTAGTTTGATCCATTCCCAAGAAGGAATAACTTCGTACGTAATAAAACTTGAGTCCTGTTTATTCTAAATATGTGTCAGCTTAACTGATACGTCTTGAAAGACTCGTGGCATAATTATCCTCTGTCGGAATAAGACTAAGCTTGGAGGAAGAAAGGAATAATTCATCCCCTCGCGCTACTGTTAACTCATCTTTTATTTTACGATACTGTTTCAGCGTTTCTATGTTACTGGGTTTAAGCTCTGGGTAATTATCTGGTTTATCTAATTTGTACCGTTGACTGGAACGAATCAATTTAGTTAAGTTCTGTAAAATTTTATCTCTTTGTCTCAATCTTACTATCGTTTAATGAAAACCACAGGATGGCGACTGGTATAGTCCGATGTATTGTTTTCTCCTTTTATGTAAAGGAAATTTGAAATATGTGGTTGCAGACGTAATAAAAATCTCTAAATTCGTAAAGGCACTTGGCATTTTAAATTATCCAAGATGTGGTATAACGCTTTTTGAACATGAAATATCGTAAATTCTCGCCGGTATACACGATGTTTTTCACGCTCCATCTGTGAGTACCTTTGCTTAATTTCAGTTAGAGCACGTGACGCATAGGAGACTACTTTCCAAACCTTTTTTCTTATCTTTTTTAAGTAAAATGGCGCAAACTTCGTAGGGATTGGCATCTGTATATAAAACATGTTCGTGTTTTTCGTTAAAATAGGCTATGCAACTCTCGCTACTTAATTTATTTTTCAAATTGCAGAATGCATTTTCACATTCGTCGGTCCACTCCGCATCGTAATTTATCAGTTGTCTAAGCGCACGTGTTTTACTGAAATCTGCTATAAACATTTCTAAGTAATTACATTACCGAAGAAACCTTCAGATAGATTTTTGATGTTCTAGGCGAGTTACATTTTTAATTGCATTTAATTTATTTTCGCTCGGTTTTATGCCATCTTTTGTAAAGGTGTAGCCACCAAAGTCAAGTGTTTCTTTGCAAAATAAACATTTGTTTAGATTTAATGTGACACCTCTTTCCTCTAAGCGTTAAAACTTTTCCTAAAATTTCATCATGTTGCGCATTAAGCAAAAATTAAAATATCATCCGCGATATTCAATGTTCCACTAAATCCCGCTAAAACCGTTCTTATGGCATGTTGTTTTGTTGGCTGACTGGAATTCGGTGATATATTTTGAATTCTCTTCTAATTCTTACTAGTAAAAAGCACTGTTCTGATCTAACAAATACGCTTGAACCCTGAACCCTGTACTAACAGGTCGTCTATGGTGGGGAATGGAAAACATCTTCTGGTTATCGACTTATTGCAAAACGCATGTCTATGCAAACTCCTACGTTATTGTTGTCTTTAGGTGCAATTACTAATGGGTTGAGCCATGCAGTGGGGTACTTAGTAACATCTTCTATTATTCCTTGTTTATCTAGTCTGTTCAGTTCGTTCTTTTCATAAAGTGAAGAGGTTCTCCTCTCTCTCCTCTTTGTGCAACTGGTTTAACCGTTTTTATGTACAGTTTAATTTTACAATTTTTTATTTTTCCGATACTGCCACTAAAAATAGTATTTTTGTATTTGTAGACTAGATGAGGGAAACACCCGTGTTCAATATGCTCGGTTTCTATTGCATTTGTAGGTGTAACTTTGAAATCTCACTGGAATTTGTAACCCATTTAGTGGCACTTTGTAATCCTTCGACCTATCGCAATTTGTAATCCTTCGATCTGTCGCACTTTGTAATTCCACCTTCGTCATACTTTTTGATTTCCGACATATTTTGCGAAAGATATTAAGCTTGTGCCGCGTTTTGTAAAAAATTATCGGCTCGTTTTGTAATAAAAAAGCTGACGCGTTTTGCAATAAAAACGGTTTGGGGAATGACAAATATTTTGATGATTCTGTTGCTCAAACCGATGTTTTTAGTGAATTTTCTAATCTAATTGTCTGGTGCTTCTGTTGTTGGAGTTGATGGAGTTGTTGTGCTGCGTTATAACATCCTGATGAAATAAAATGTGGTAGTATTCTGGCGTTTGAATTGATGATTCCAGTGCATATTTTTGTGATAGTATTACAATATTATTGTTATGAGCAATGCTGCCTAGAACGTTTGTGAATTCAAAACGGGTTTTTCCGCCATTCATGTTTCTTAAGCGTGACGAGCGTGTAGTGAACGAAATCATCTTACAGGGAACTGATTCACAATTTCTTGGACAATAATCAGGCTAAAACAGGGCAGTTTCTTGCAAAAAGACTTAAAGAAAGGCTCTGAAAATCGGTTTTCAATAAACACTACAATCGTGGAAAAAATATTGAGACGAAGGCATTTTTTCCTTCTTATTATCAAAATATGGACAAAACTATCAAACAGTCAATGCTCTACAGCCGGTAGCAAAGTCACTACTTTTGCACACAGGCAGACAGCGTTGAAAAGTTGCTAGCCACATTCTTTAGCACGCCCGCACACCGAAATAATACACGAAGAACCCGAAATTGGTGAATTGCTGACGTCGGTTACAATTAGCATTTTCTAAGAATTCACATTTTAAGAAGTTCTAAGTCCACTCTGAACATTTACAAGTTCAAAATGTCTAAATCTAATAAAGAAATAGCCTACGCAATTACTTGTGGTAGCGAACTTCGAAAGTCGTAAAGAAATTGAAAATTTCATCACTTTTTACCCGTCGGGAATGATATAAACAAATATTATTTTTCTGTCACAAGTACGTACAAATAGTTTTCTTAAAATTTGAATTTACACTTTGCCACGTTTACACTTTCTCGCCAAGTTTATACTTTCTCGCCCCTCTGTTTCTTCTTTTTCTTCGGCTTGGTTTGAACTGGTATCCCTTCCTCTTTCGGATCGACATCATCATTATTGTCATCATCATCATCATCATCTTTTGAACTTTCCTTCATCCCGCTGTTATCATCCTCATCATTGTCAATTTTGTCATCTTTTTGTTTTTTCTCTTCATCATCTTTGTCACCACTGCTATCATTATTTGCTTCTTTAGGTTCCTCGGAGTAACTTAGTGGAACACATTTTTTGTAGTGCATATTTCTTTAGAATAGAAATAAAAAACTCAAAATATGATTATCGCATTGACATTTTCGTGTTTTAAAACATAATATTCAAACAAGAACTGAAATAAAAAATACTACTTCTTACCCAACTCCGCCACATTTAAGGCCTGGCTTACATGGGCTGCATTGCTTATCTTCCTTATTCCGTTCAGGAGAAAGCAGGTTCATGAAACTGTTTTCACTTTGCTGTCCGCACACAGCACCTTCATCAAGAGGGGGGATGCACATAGCATGGAAGCTTCCTTCAGTCCTAATGCAACATGCATCCCCGTCACATTGATCCTTCTTCTTGCAAAATGTTCCTGCAAATACAGTTTTACACCAATCAGGGCACCAAGAAAATATAGGTAACCTCTCTTTTTCTCTATAAGCGATTATTACAATCCTAGAAATTACATTGCTTGCAAAACATTTTTTTATATGATTTTTTCTGTCTTACGCTTTCTATATTTTTACCTTATTTTTTGAGAATCAGTGATTTTGAAATATTTCGCAAGTCTTTTTTTCACGAATAGACCTTTTTAAGTTTGTTTGTCAAGAATTATTTTGCGGATCTACATAAGCTGTTGAAAAAGTTACCTGGTGCACCAGCCTCAGCTCTGTTGCATCTTCCCCACACACATCTCAGACCTTTCTCGCATTGATTAATGAGCATGCATATATTCCCTTCACTTAACTGTTTACGACATTTGCCAAACATTGGATCACAATATTTACCAGGCGAACATTTCTTACATTTTTTCTAAAAAAAAAAAAAATAATTACGAAAAATTAAAGGTTTGTAAAAGCTGTTCAAGTACCTGCATACAAGTAATTACTTTTAGGTTCTTAAAAAGAATTTTAAAATCGTAACGACCAACCTTTCCATCTGTCATAACTCCGCCGTTTATCAAATTAAGAAGACTTCCGCCCTTGAAAAGTTTCGAGGAGATATCAAATTTGGATTTGTTTCCTTTCTTGCCATCATCAACAACCTCAGTCATATAGGAGAAAAAACCAGGTCCTGTTTTGTTAATTGTTGTATATTTGTAGCCATCTAAAAAGAGAGTCGACGCATTGTTACATGGTACCAAAGCATGTAAACGTGAAAGAAACATACACGAGAGAGAGAGAAAGAGACAAAATATTTCATTAATAAAAAATGTCAGGAAAGGAAATTAAAATTCACAGGGTTGAATTTATTTGATGGTTGGGAGAAATGAAAAACAGGTGGTTTATATGCTCATTATTATATAAAAGTTGATCGTGAAAGAGCGGCTTTACAAAATGATCTTTCATGCAGATTGAGTATTATTTGTATTTGGAACTAATCCAACTCATTGTACATCCAACTCATTGCACATCCAACTCATTACACATCATAAAAGTTTATTCTGCTATAAAAAAGAAGCTTTGGCGAACATTATTCTTGAAGAAATATAGCTAGTCCTAAAATTAGCTATGAGAAAATATCATAATCATAGTTAACAGCTAGCTGTATAGAGATACTGAAGTTAAATAATAGCATTAAAACGTTTGCTACTAAATCTATCTGTCCGAATACCTGTCCGAATAGCTAATGCAGAAAATGCAGGCAATGTCAAAAAAAAAAGACGAACTCGATAAAGTTTGATCTAATCTCGTCCTGACCTTTAACAAATGTGTTATTTTTGGTTTTGACGTCTTTTTCATTTAACATTTTTCCCTCTCTAAATGGGAAATTTGGTATCATTCCATCTATCATGCCATCCTCATCCCTCGCATCTAGCATGCCATCATCTTGCTGGTTGAATAGCGGATCTGGCAACGAAAAGCCAATTCTTGGTATAGATGGCAAACTTATTCCCATGTTGAGAAATGGTAACTGCAGACCATGCAGCACCCCAAAGAACATGAAAAATAGTAGCCTCATAGTTTTTGATTTTCTTGGATTTAAACGCGTGCGATTGCTATCGTAGTTACTTACAAATTATTTTTGCGCATTAGTCTTTTGAGCATAAAAGCTGGTACATTTTATGCTCACTGACTTTGAAAGAAAACAACGCCTATTTTTTTAGATTATGATTCAATATTCTTTTTAACGTCCGTATAATTTTAAATACTCGAATAACTTACTGCTCGTAGGGCCGTTAAAATAAGTATATAGTATTTACGCGTTTATGACAGATCTGGCATAGAAAAAAATTGGACGCGGATTTTATTCTAAAGTGTTCAATGATTAATAAGCACTCGATCTCATACAAAACTGTTTGCATCTCTTCAAATGAGAGTTTAGTCGACCTTAAATGCTTTCTTAATAGTTCCTTTGTACTGCGCACAAGTCTTTCGAAAAAACCTCCGTGCATGGAGCAAGAGGGAGGTTAAAATGCCAATTTATTTTTAGATTTGAAATATAAGTTTGCGTATCACCTGAAATAAAATTTCTACCATTGTCTGAGATTATATGATCTGGACAAACACGTCTCGAAATGAATCTTCGAAAGCTACTAATGAATGATGACGAATATCGGGCCTAGGAACTAGATCTAACACCAAGGCTTTGCTCGATGCGCAGGTGAACAAGGTTACCCACGCTTTATTCATAACTGGTCTTTCATTGGCATTGTTGTAAATGTTATTAACGTACAGAGGTCCAAAATTGTCTATTCCTACTGCGGCGAAAGCTCAACGTCACTGAGTCTGTACCCTGGTAATGGTGGGGGAATCTCAGGGTAACGAAAAGGTTGTCTGAGGCATAGAAAAGAGTGTTGGTAATGCAGATGTTCTCATCGCAAAGACAGTTCTGGATTACTGTTGCATAGAAGATGTTGTATTTGTAACAGAAGACACAGATCTTCTAGTTCTCATGATGTTAATAAGGTCTTAATGCATTCAAATAAATTTAACCGCCATGTTTAAAGTTGGTCCTGGCCTGTCAATTGCCAGAGCAGCATGTCAAAATTGGGCCACCGTGTTAAAGGATGGTCCGTCCCGTCCATGTTCTAAGTTGGGTCAGAATATCGCATTTAAAATGTTGCTTATAAAAGCATGCGTATTGTGTATGCGTTATGGTTATTCATCTGCGGACGCGAGTTCGTTTGTTGGAAATAGGAGCGTATCATTCTTCTTTCTTAGCAACTTTTACGGTTTGATACACACTTTCCGCATTGATCACAACGGTACTTTTCTTTTATCGGGTATTAAGACGAATTGACCATTTGAGACTTGGGGGAGTATCAATACAATGAAGTGAATATAGTCATCGGAGGCCGTATTATTGTCACTTACTGTTTTTATATATCGAGCACGGAAAACCGCACGGGAAAATACTATCAATGTCTGTAGGCTGTGAAAACGCGAAAATGTTTATCACGAAGAGACTTTTTCAGGTTGCCAAACGTTCTAAAATAAATCATAAGCTTTAAAAAATAATAGATTGGGCTCAGAAAAGATAATAAAAAAAGATCTTTCTTTATGTTATTACGCATAATAACCGGAATTTATCACAATCCACCGATAAATAATTATTTCAACCTCGTCCCCAGGCACATTTTCTCTTTTTGATAATCTCGGACGGCGAGAAGAAATGATATAAAAAAAAACGAAAAATTGCCCTTGGAACGAGGTTGATAATTATTTCTTAGAAACGTAAAAAATAAAAATAAAAGTTGTTTCATCTAAACATTTTTTTTTAACTTTATAGTCCAGCTTTCAATCAGTTACAGAATCAATAAATTTCTTTTTTTCATCAAGTGATTTTAAAGATTCTGCAGCGCCAGCGAAAATCAAAACAAGAATTCAGCTTAGAAAAAGTTAAGTGTTAAAATACATACATGGTATTTTTATATAAAAATATGTTTATATACAGACGTTCGGTTAGATACAAAAATGTAAGATAACTGCGTTAACGTGCGTACGTTGTTATTTGGTGCTTCATTCATATTAACAACCTCTTGGTCCACATCGTGCAGCACCGTAAGGTGATTGCATTTGTTGCATTGGCATTTGTGGCGGCATGCCACAACATTGGTTTGGACATGATGGTGCACAAATTTGACTGCATGATGGAGGGCACTGCTGCATCATGGGAGGTGGCATTGGGGCATAGTTTATGAAAGGCATGGGTTGAGGCATCATTTGTGGTGGAGGTGTGCAGGATGAGCCCCTACAAGGGTTTATTTGGGGTTGGCATGACATTCCTTGACATGGCATCTGCTGCATTTGTGGAGCACATGAAGCCCCCTGGCAGGGCATCTGAGGCATGGCTTGTTGACATGAAGCTCCTTGGCAGGGTACCGGAGGCATAGCTGGTTGGCATGAAGCTCCTTGGCAGGGCATCTGAGGCATGGCTGGTTGGCATGAAGGCCCTAGGCAAGGCATCTGAGGCATAGGCATTTGTGGTGCACAAGAAGCTCCTTGACATGGCATTTGTGGCATGGCTGGTTGACATGAAGAACCTTCACAAGGAGTTTGTGGAGGGGGAGGACTTGAGGTACAAGTAGCTCCTTGGCATGGCTGTTGCAGTTGTTGCTGTTGCTGCTGAATTAAAGCATCTACTGGAGATTGTGTTGGCATATCAATGTGCTGAATAACATGAAGATTACAACATCCTGCATCGCAATACGAATAGCATTGAATCTTACAGTCAGGAGTACAAACACGACCTTTTGGCTCAGCAATATCTAAATATGAAACCACACAGGAAGTTATATAACTTGAAATGTTATGTGATGAACCACTTAAACATACATTATACTTACATGCCCTCACAAATAGTGGAGAGACAGGATGCGTGCCAAGTTTGCCTGATTGCAGTGCTTCAGTTAACTTGTCCAAATGGGTAGACGCAGTGTAGAAACGAAGGTAAAAGTCGACAATTACTCCAGGATTGCCAATGCTGTCACAAAAAATATATATTATCAGGATGGATAACAAATGTCATTTCAAGCGTGCAGAGATCAAGTCGAAGTGATTGAAATAAATTAAACTAAATTTCAACTATGACACATGCAGCTGCAACCCCCGACATAATATAATTACTGAAATATTAATAACAAATTTGATTTGATCCCTAATCCCAACCCTAATTCACTTTAGATGCAGTTATAATTAAGATTTAAGAGAAAATAAATTAATAAATAAATACATACTCGTCTCTTTTATCATCGCCACCGGATGTATCTTTTTTCTCGCTGTCACTAAAAGGTATGGAAAAACATAAATAACGGGTACTATTTTTTGCGGGTCCATAAGTTTCACTTTTTCGATTTTTATAAATTTATGATTGTGGAGTCAAAATAGAAACCAGGTCGGGTAACCACACCAGCGTAGAATATTAATCCTTTTTTATGCTGACTGCGAAGCAGAAGAGATCGGTAAACACTATAAATAAATTCTGGCACGGCTAGGTATGGGACTGGAAGAAGTTAAAACAAACACCCTACCACAACATACCTAAATTTAATCACCACAACTTGTTTATAATCTTTGTAGTTCTTGTATACCTCTGCGACCTATAGGAAGAAGGAGTTTGATTTGTCATTCAGCTACTGAAAACTCGACTCGTTGATTCCGCTACTTAGAATTTAACTTGCTCATCCAGCTACTTACAGTTGTCATAACATGTTTCTTTAAACTTTGATAAACTGGGTTTTTTGGGAAATTTAAATCGTCTGTAAATTTTTCGTCCAAAAATCTAACACCAACATGAAAGGTTGTGCCTGAAAAACATGTTATAAATAAGGAAAAAAGCACTCCAGAATAGCAGCTGCAGATATCTTAGCGTTCAATATGCACAACAAACCTTTCATTGTCAAAGTGTTATTGTCAGATTTTTCGACGGTTTTTTTTTCTGGCGGACTGGTACTCGTTGGTGCACCTGTGGTTGCTAAAAAGTAAACGAAAAAGAAAAGAGAAATTAAAAAAAAACAACAACAACAATTATAAACAACTACGCCGAGAATAACAACAAAACAAACAAACAACAACATATTTCTAAAAAAAACAATGACAACAAGATTACAAACACGTTGTTCAATGTTTAAACATTAAGGTCTGCAGACAGCAGAGTAAACCTGCCGACGATCCTGTTTTACCTTTTATTAGATGTGGTTTAGTCGTGGGGTTCGGCTTACTTTTGTCTTTCTTTACAGCATTACCTATCAAACAAGGCGCGAGCTTTCAAGTCAGTTCAGACACGATCTTGTGAGCAGAAATGCGTGTTTGCGTGTTTGTTTCACAACTTCGGAAATCCGTATTGTTCGGTTTTTCCGACAGGTTTTGCACACATTTTTTTTTACCTGAAGTAGTATGTCGTTTCGAAGGTAAGTCAAATATTGATGTCGTTGGTTTATGAGTAGTCGTACGGCGAGTAACCAAACCAGATCTTTTTATTGCTTGTGAAGCTCCCACTAAATACGATAGCGTATTAAATTTATACTGCTTGATATATGTGTACGTATGCGTGTGTTTGTGTTTATGATGATCTTCTGAATGTGTGTAGATGCGGTTGTTGAAAGTTGATAGTGGAACATACAACAAGTATTCATGTGTAATACTTGAATACAACGTTCTTGTTTAATCTGAAAGTTACCTTCTTTCTTCTTGGTTGGTGCAGCGGTGGAGTGATGTTTTTTTGTTGTGCTCGCATGTTTGGTGGTCTTCTTGACCGTTGTTGGTATTACTGTAGTTGGCACAGTAGTCGGAGGTTTGTTTGACGTACTTGGTAAAGTTGAAGGTCTGTTGCTAGGTGTTGGTGCTGTTATAGTATCTTTTTTAATTCCTACTGTGCTTGACCCTGTCATCAAGCAAAAATTGTTTTCAAGCATCAATTGTGTATAATGATAGTAGTAAGTTTTTCAAGTTCTATTTCTTTTGAGCAAGTTTATTTAAATATTGATGCTTTTTTAGCACCTAAAAATTACCGCCTAAAAAAATTTGCACTTCATCTTACCTGACGGTTTGACTGTTGTTGCAGGTGCATCCGTAGCAGTCCCTTCTTTGGAAGGAGCATCCGTAGCTGTTACCTCTTTTGAAGGAGTAGCGGTAGTTGTTGCACCTCCATCAATCTTGCCTGTAGTAACAACCACAGTAGTAGGAGCGGGGGAAGTTACTGCGTCACCTGTATCGTCTTTTTTGGCAGCATCGGCATCACCAGCGGTGTCCTTCTTTACTGCGTCAGCGTTTGCTGTGTCCGAGTCGCCAGTGTTGTCTTTTTTTTCAGCACCTTCAGTAGGTTTCGTGGCATCATCGCCTTCGGAACCAAGCTTTTCTAGAGCTGCAGAAGGATCACCTTGCGATGAATCTGATGGTGCATCAACAGCTGCAGCACTATCGTCAGCTGGGATGTCGGCAGGACTAGGTTTCTCAGGCTCTGTACTGATTTTGTCTCGTTTGTCATCACCTTCTTGTACTTAAAAAACAATCAGTAAATTGATTGCTTCGTACTATCGTATTAAAATAATCAAATTCATTTCGGTCAATCTTTAGACATCCATGCAGAAAAAATAAGGTTACCTTGGTTATCATCATCTAGCGGTTTCAAAGATGCATATTGTATAAGATATACTATTAACAGAGCGAGGTACCACTTCATGATGGAAATCTAAAGTAAAATTCCATAAATCTACGTTATACCAAAACAAGTATCCCATTCAGGCGCCCGGTTCGACAAGCTATCATTTTGTTTTATCATCTTTGCCTTTTTGCACCATACCAACTTAACTTTGTTTTCAACAAGATCGCCACCTATGCGGCTTGTAGAACCTACGCGAAACTCTTTAATTAAAACCATAAACTATGTGAAACTGTAACTTTTATGTCTTAAACCTTTTATTGATGCAGTATCAAAAACATATCCATATCACATTTTTAATCGACTTACCTATAAAAATAATCTACTGATTGATGGTCAACCCTTCCCAGTGGGTGCTTGATCGATTTATAGCATATTATTTATGTTTATATTTTTAGGCCTCGCATGAGTACACCAAAAGCGAGTCTTATGAATAATTGATGTTTGAAACAAGCAACAGCTGTTACGGCAACGCTAAACATAGTTAATAATATCATGCAGAAGCTGATGGCAAGTATCGAATCATACAGAATAACCTGAAACGTTCGTTTGAGTTTTTAAACAGCTTTCATATTTGCCTAAGCTCAACAATGGGAGCACCAGTTTGTTAGAGAAACACACGCCTTTGTTAAAGCTCAGAGCGACTTAACACTTTGAAAACACACCACTTAATAGCGCATTAAATGAAGATCAATAGAAGATTTTTATCTTTAAACCAGCAGGAGTACAAAATAATACGATGATATTGAGAGGAGCTTTAAATGATTTGCGAGATGCTACAATTTCCTTACATCATGGTAGATAAGAACAAGTTAGGAACAACCTTATTCTCGCGTGTGGTTTTTTCGCACATTTTAACAGTTTTAACGATTTTGACTTTTAACATTGTTTGGAATTCCTAAAATAATAGTTTATACTCATTTATAGAACAGTCCATTTTTCCCGATTTTGAACTGAATAATTATTTTGACTTTCATTAGGGTAAAATATTAAATTACAAGTTATTTGGTGATCAAAATAAAATAAGAATTTTAATGATCATTGCAGTTAATAGCCGACAAATTCCTTGGCATCTCTACAACAGAAAGATTTGGTGGAAATTATTTACGAGGGAAGATTTCACAGTCGGTGATAAACATTTTTCAATATTATAAAGTTCCAAACGTAGACTAAACGCTAGTGCTACAAAAAATTAAATGGCTATAATACAAAATATTGGTTCTGCTGGTAGACATTGGTTAATCTCATTACTTTCTTAGGAACTGCATAGAAATCTCCCAGCCTCATAAAATACGAACAACAAGACTCAACTCTAAGTTTACTGCTTCTTAAAGCCTGTTTTTTATCAAAAGGTCTTTCTAGACAATTTTATTTTTCCACGACATTTTTTTTTTAAAGCCAGAAGATTAGTCCTATTTTTAGCACTTTTAATATTTTTTTTTAGAAAAAAGACGAAGTACCTGCGCATTAGAATTTTTCTGACGCCTGTATTTTGGCAGCTTTAAAAGTTAACACGAAACGACTTGCAGGCGTTCACCAGACGGAAAACTTGTTTAACAACCAATAAAATCTCTCACAAAGGTTTCATATTTAATGTTGTAGCGTATCAATTTGCAATTCTATCGCACATTGCTATCTCACTTTGTAATCCAATTTTGTCGCACTTTGTAGTCCAATCGCAATTTGTAACCCATTTTGTCGTTCTTTGTAATCCCATCGCAATTTGTAACTCATTTTATCGCACTTTGTAATCCCATTTTGTTTGTAATCCTTTTATGTAAGGCTTTGTAATCCCTTAAAAAGTATAAGATTTTTTTAGATCTGTGTATGCTCATTCAGCTTCACATAAATTTAAATACTCTTTCCTCCAAACATTTCTTAACTAATATAACGTATAAATACTGGGTATTTCGTACATATAAAGGAGAAATCAGGGCGGATCTAGCAAATGTTCTAAGTAGGTCATGATGCGCAGCATCATGACCTACTAAGAAAATTTGAATATACAGCTGGGGGCCTTGGGAAGCGCTTAAGCCCCCCAAGCAGGGCCTCAGGCGGCGCCCCAGAAGCTTTCGCTAAAACGGGCTTTGCGAACCCTGAAATAGGTTTAAACGGAAACAAAAAACAACCTCGTATACAGACGTTTTAGACATTGATAACAGAAACGAAACATTCTCATAAATATTGCACCCCCGTATAAACACTTCAAATAGAAAACAAAAAGCCCTGCGGCTGGAAAATTCTGGAAATTCCAGGATACAAATCTTGTTATGTATGAACATGATTCAAATATAATAACTTTTAAACAAGTTTAATTTTAATGAATTATTATTCAATTAATTCAGCAATAAATACATATTAGAATTTGAATATTTTAGTTTTTAGGCCTTCAAAATTTACTCTCTTGTTAACGATTCTTTGAAAAAGCTGATGGCGCATGGTTGGATAACAGCTGATCTAAGAAAGAAAGTACGTTTAAAAAATGAGAAACATGAATACAATTTTACCATAAACTGGATTAACAACAGGTTGTTTAATTATCTCTTTAACTTCTCTTTGTCTCTTTGATTTAAGATGGAATTAAAAAGATACAAATCAGTACCATGTGATGCACAAGTTTTATTATATATATAAATATGTATATAAATTTAATCAAGCTCGCTTTTGATATCTTTATTAAACAAGTAACGTACTAAGCAGGCGATACATGACTGTAAAACCTGTAGACGATATATGCAGGATGCATTTTGTCGAAATCGATTAATATTGAATTCAACAAATTTTATCGTTTATTATCAATTCAATAAAACATCATTTATGCGACATTATAAATCTATCGATATCAACTGGGATTATACCAACTGCCTGGAAGGTTGCCAAAATTATACCGGTTTACAAATCTTGTACTCGATCTACTTTTGACAATTATCGACCAATATCAATCTTACCAATTCTTTCCAAAATTCTTGAGAAAATTGTTCATAGTCAGCTTTACAGCTATTTGGAGGAAAACGAACTATTGTATTCACGTCAATTTGGTTTTTGTAAAGGTATGTCAACCGAACAAGCAGTTACCATATTATTAGATGACATTTTGTTCACATGTTGATAAAGAAGATATGGTTGGTGCATGTTTTATAGATCTTGACACAATTAGTCATTCTAAATTGCTATCGAAACTTCCGAAATATGGAATACATGATTGTAAAACTAGATTGGTTTACAGATTGTCTTTTTTGTCGTACAGAAAATGTCAAACTTCAAATGTGAATCCGAAAGCTTTGGTATTTGTTCTGGAGTACCGCAAGGGTCTATCCTTGGTCTTTTTTTGTTTTTAATGATTTTCAATGATCTTGGCAATGTCACTAAATATTCAAAGCTCATTAAATATGCTGATTGAAGATGAACGCAAATCTCGATGCCGTTTCATCGTAGTGCAAAGAAAACGAACTTATAATTAATCTGAAGAAAGAAAAAAAACTGAGGCTCTATTATTTTTAATATCAAAGAAAGTAAAAAATCAGCTTGTCAACTTTAACATCACAGTTGACCATCAGAACGTCTTGATAGCAAAGGAATATAAGTATCTTGGTGTCCTTATCGAAAGTTCGCTCTCGATGAATACTTTCTTTGGAAAATGTTATAAGAAAGCCTCATCCCGTTTAAACCTTTTGTCGAAAATCATATACGAAGTCGAACTTGCAACCGCCAAATCAATTTATCAAAGTATGGTGATGCCAACGTTCATCTATTGTGGGGTTGCGTCTCTAGGCACTCACAAACACTCGCATAACAAAATGGATTTCCTGCACAGGAGAGCTTTGTGTGTTGTGTATAGTTTAGAGATTATAGTGATCCGAACAATCGGCTTAAATCAATAGTAAATGCTCAAGATCATGAAATAAACACGAGAAATAATAATAAAATAAAACCGGAGTATGCCAGAAAAAGCTTTTATTTTATCGGAGCAAAAATTTATAAAACGCTTTCTCTAGAGGCCCGTTCTTTAGGCATGTCTGATTTTAAAACATTTTTAAATGAATTCAATTAGTTACTTAATAATACTTAGGTCTTTTAGACATTTCTACAGTCTTTTAAATTGGTTTTTTTCGCAAGGCTTATTTTTATGTAATAATTTAGGTACTAATTATTTATTTCGTTTGTTTATTATTTTATTTTGTGCAACTAATATTTGATATAATTGATTGGTTTAAGTTTTCCAGTTTTTCTCTGCTTTCAATCTATTTTTTCCTAGTTATTTTAACCTCCTTTTCACCTGACTTCTTTATTTTTGACCAGTCCTTAACTTTCTCGTGTGTCCATCATACTTGGTTTTATCATTTATGTATATATATTAAGGTATAATGACTTTTTATATATTTTAACTAGACACATATTTATAACAGCTTTTAGTTGACATGTGTACCCAGTAAAAATATTTCCTTAATAAAAAATAAAAATAAAATTAAAATGAAGGGGGGGGGGGTGGAAATCATACCCCCGATAAAAGTATGCTTGATTATGTTACATGGTATAACTCTTGCATTAATGTCATGTCTGATACACCTGAGCTTGTCTATACCTTTAAACCTAGCCATCCTTATTGTACACAAATTCAGCATCAAATGTATGTAACTGGAATAACTTATGCTAACTTTGTTGTTTATTTACCACAAGAATCATGCACAATTAGAGTGGAAAAGATAATGTTTATTCAAATAAATCAGTGTCACGCTTGGAACAATTTTCTGGAGCATATATACTTCCGGAGATGTTTAGTGGATAAATAGCCACTGAATATATATGCAAAGATGTTTAAATGAAATTGTTGAGTATGTTTCTATGTGCGACAGTAATTACATACAATAGAAATTAGACCAGCTGCTCTCCTCCCACTCCTGATAAAATTTTACCTGAAATAAATTTTCTGTGCCTCATGTCTCAGCCTCAATAAAGCAACTTCTTCACCGGCTGGTTCTACCGATGCTTCTTTTTTGTAGGTCTCGCTTTTTGGATGTAAAACCTGCTTTTTTGGCTCTTCAACACATCATTTCAAATATAGTGTAGGCTGTTAGATAACATCAGTGGGTCTCCCATGTTCAAAATGATCGGACATATAACACTGTACTTCTTAAAAATAAAATTTGAAATAAAACTTCGAATCAGGACACTTCCAAAATTTTAGCTCAAGACTGTCATCTTAGGCAGAGATTTGTGTCTGAATTACGTATTTTTCTTATATTTTTGAGCATTGTTAGAAGCTCCAACAACACAACGATCATTAATTCTGATTTTCCAAAAATCCAAGTATAAGCAAACCTTCAAGCTTCAAAATCGACGTTGTCTTCTGATTTCTCCTAATGTTTTGATTTAAAGATACCACAGCTGTCCGGAGATGCATTACCAAAGCAGGAAATTCAAAATTGTGTTGCCATCCACGAAATATATAGAAACATTTTTGGAGCCCAATGATCGAGCCTGTGTTTATGACAAAAAATGAAATCGTTTAAATTCAGGCCATAATTACTCCTATATGGTTTTTATTGTTTAAAAAAATCCAAAAATTTTTACTGCGAGGAAATTATTGCAGATCTTTTTTTTGCACTCTTTGAAGCAAATTCAGACATAAAAACACGTTCAAGATGATTAATAGTCTAACAGTCTTGGTCTATAAGAGTCTTTTTTAAGTCCTATGATATTTGATTGGTGTTTTTTAAAATGTTTAGACGTAGACTAAGTCTAAAATAAAAACTTAAACAGGAAAAGCAATATTCAGGGAAATATCTATAAAAACATTTTAGTATTTTTCCACAAAATCGCATTATCACCAACCACGTTCCAAGGTCCCTTTGTCTCATTTTTAAGCGTGGAGACAATGAGCACTGGGAAGAAAGTTGGTATTAGTACACGATTAATACACACATTCTTTTATTAGATTTCTTTGTAAAAGAATCATCAAGGCTCAAGTTTCAAAATTTTAAAAATAATTCGAGGCTCGATTATCAGACACTAGAAACTCATTACTTAGGTTATACTTTGGTTTTTCTTATTCGTTTTTAAATGTCATCGCATTTTGAAAAGTTCAAATTAAAGTTTAGACAAGTAAAAATTTACAAAACATCATGATTATTAGAAAAAGATGTGTCCATTTTTGTCTCGATGAGTCAATTCGTCTCAATTTTTACAAGGGAATGACTTGATCCCTTCGTTGGCGAAATCTGAGGCTCGTGTTTGTATCAAATCATTCTTATATAAATGAGCGTGTAGTTACATTCTTCATTTTTTCTCTTCTGACACAATAATTTTACTTTTAGTTTGCTGATTCAACCGAAATACATGTTGCAGAAGAAGTTTTCTGACAATTCCAGCCGAATATTTTGTTTAAATGAGTGTAAGACTGAAAGTCGTGTTCGTGTTGTGGTGAACACCAACCAGCAAAAGCCAGGTGACTCACCTAACACTTTTTTTAACCCGCGTTGCCATCAATATAATCTAACAACGCACGGTCCTATTTACAACGACGATCAAGCAAATATACTTTATATAGTTCTGAATGTGCGTACTCAAATGTGAAAAAAGCGACTTGGAAATTGTGGGCCTAAATGGCATGAGGTATTATGATGAAGAATGTACAAAAGGTAGGTTATGTATAACAATTTGCAGTTACTGTTGAAAAAATAATAATTCACATATTATTTTTAACAAGCATCGCTTTTTGGAAAGTTGGTTCGTGGTAGATATATGCTGTGCGGAAAGAGAAAATTGAAATATTGTCTGATCTTTGCACAACATCGACTAAGGAAGCGAATTATTCCAAATATACCAGGCAGACAGCAAATTAATCCGAAAAATTACATCAAGAAGGCGTAACTTGGAGATTGAATTTTTAAATACTTTGAATGAAAGTTTTTCTTGCTGTGTATGCAAGGTGTTTCCGCCTAATTTGCCTCTAATCGCATGCTTGACATGCTCGTTGCTTCTTTAGATATGGTCCTTGGCTTGGTAATTTGTAGTTAGCGGAAATTAGGAAAAAGTTGCCCTAAAGGCCGGCGCAAACTGATCAAAGATTTCATCAAACAACGACATTTTCTGATGTTTGATGGAATGTTTGATCGGTTTGCGTATATATGCATAATTTCTCATTTTTTTTGTAAAATAAGGAAAAATCGTTTATGATGGTGTTAGATAAAAAAATGTTCCTGAACATATTTTCAAACATTTTTCTTTATTAAAATAGGAAAATTTGATGTTTGATCGGTTTGATAGAGTTTTTTATCAAACGTTTCGACTTTTGAACGTTTTTATTCATTTGCTACGAACCGTAACATCTCCTTGAAATTGAATCGGTCCTCCATTTTTAGTTCTTGAACAATGTTATTGTAAAATCCATATTGTCTTTTTCTTTAAACGCGTTCCTTTGTTTTTCTCGTGTGTTTTTTTCGTCGTCAGAATCTACTAACTTGTTTAAAACGACCAGCACCGCCATTGATGCTTTACCATCCATTTTCATGATGGAAATGAAAACTATCAAACTACTAAAAATGTTTGATCAAAATACGCAAAGGGAAAATTCTATTCCATCAAACATTCAAATTCTTTTCAAACATTCCATCAAACATAGCAACAAAATATTTGATGGAATCAAATTTTCAGTTTGCATAATTTGCCTTAAAACACTGGTCATTCATCGTCCATTATGTATTACCCAGAGTGAGGCAAATTATACTTACCTCGGTCGATTTTGTGCTTTTAAAAGGTTAAATCGACGCATTTGTTTTGAATGACAAATAAGTTTAAATTCTCCACCTCTGACGATATAAATTTGATCCCACATATTCCATTTATTATTTCACCATTTAACTTGCAATATTTGTGTTGCAACTTACTGAAAATTATTTTATTTATCAAGGCGTTATTTTTTACAGGCATAGTCGTGTTCGTCACAATCATGCAAGAGTACCCATCATGAGATCATGAGCTACATGTGTAACGTACGTAACTAATTTTTCATTTTGATCAACATGGACTTCATGCCCAAAATAATCGGCACGAAAACATTTGAAATTCCGAGAGAATCCTAAGCTTTCACTTCTTCTTTGATGTGCAACCGGGTTCAACCCTTTTAACGATTTTCCAACTTTAATCTCCCAACTTTAAAAAGAAGATAGCTAAATAGTTTATAACATTTTGTTTTCAATTCTATTTTGTGTAAAAATGTCACAAAATTACACAACCTTTGCAACACCAGCAGAAACATCGGTATCTAAATGCTCCTCGTTAAATAACTTTGATTTATTAACTTCTTTCACACAACCAAAACAACAAACTGATCGTTTACCTCTTGCAACACCAGAATTTTAAGGTTAAAGTATCAGATGTTTCTTTTTAACTGTTCCCTCCTTTAACAAACTCAGTTATGCCTTTTCTAAGATAGTAGTTTTCATATTTGAATGCTCAACACAATTATTACCAAAAAAATATTTAAAGAGTGACCACGTGTATGTCTATTTAACGAAAATATACATATCAAACCCCGTGTAAGATTCCTCGGCCAATTTCCCTTCATTGTCCTGTTGATTGATTTTCGGCTTATTAAAATCAATTTTTGAATCTGTAAAAATTGATTTGTCATTATTTGTTAATGGGCGTTTTTTTACAGAATTCAGATGTTGGTGAGTAGCATAAAAAAAATCGAAAACGTAAAACGTTCGAATCCAAGAATCTGTTTCACCTTCTCTTAATAATACGGAGAGTGTGTCCGTCTGGCTGTGACAGGTAAAGTGGATTTGTTCATTCTCCTTTGATGTTGCCGAAAAAGTTATGTCTAATATGTTAATTTCTTTGACGTTACGGCGCGACGTCACTAACACTACTTTAAAATTTGAGGCCAAATAACTTGGAAACGAAGTGGTGACGTCAGGGATTTTTCACCGCGTAGGTTAACTAGGGACCACCTAGGACCAATTTGGGTAAGTTTCCCAAACTTGGGTCCCCAAATCCGTTTCGGAATGGACGGGTTAATGACGTCATCGAAAAACCTTCAAACCTTAATATCTCTGCAACCGTTTGTCAAAAACATTTAATCCTATTCATTTTCTTGATCAGCGTTTCAAGATCTATACGATGAAGGCAACAGGTACAAAATTTCTGAAAATATTTTGGGTCTTCCCGGGCAATTGCTGACGTCGGCAACATTCTTAAACCCTTAAATCTCATTAACCGTTCGTTAAAAGCACATGATCACATATATTTTCTTGATCAGCAGTTTGAGCTCTCCACAATAGAGGCAACGTGAAAACAAGGTTCTAAATTTTTTTGTGGATTGGTTGCTGATGCATCAAAATTCAAATGAAGCTTCTTTTTCATTGTTATCCTGCCTTTATCGACTAGTTTTACATAATTATTCAAATTACAGGAGTTCGAATTATATGAGTTCAACTGTATCTCTTTACTTGTCTTTAAAAAGTTTATATTGGTTATCAAAATAAATCAAATCCGATGCGTCCTTCTCCATTGGTACCGCTTACGTCATCATCGGCATCAAATGCTACAGCTGTGATATCTTCACACCCCTATTCTGATTCATCATCCCTTACATCATCAACCCTCCATCAGTTTGAGGTCTTGTGGAAACAAGAAAGCAATTACGTCTTGCCCCTTCGCATCCTCGTCCCCCTGATGTAAAAGCCCCTAGCGCCTACTTAACCCCTGAGGAAGAGATTTGTCCCTACGTAAGTAGTCATATAATTGTAGAAAGATATAAGCTATTTTGCGTGAAGGGGTAATTGATTAGGAAAAAAGCATATATCAATTAATTTGTAAATTCAATTAATTTGTATTTTTGTTTTTAACCGCACTTTGGCAGAAGAGTGAAATTTTTTTAAGAAATTCGTTTCTTTTTAATTTTTTGTGGGTACTAATTTTCGCGGTTATAACATAATTACAAATTTTTGCGATTGTGGGCAAAAACCAAAAAAACCGTGAAAATTAATACGATTAAGAAAATAATTTTATTAACGAGGTATTAAACGACCTTGTGAATACATGCTTAAACAAGAAAATACGTGTTAGAATAGAAAAAATCGCATGCAAATGGCAGGGACCAGATTGCGGATCGCTCCAAAATAATGGGTTTTCTGGGGACCTCGAGGTCCCGGCCCAGGTGCGAAATAAAAACGAAAGCAAAACAACTATAATGGCGTCGTTGTTTACAACTGATTGCACCATCCTCAAACGGCCCATTAAATTTCGTAGTTATTACACCTACACATACCTTCATATATATATATCAAGTAGATTTAATGCTGTTACAACAAACTTAAAGAAAATCGAAAAAGATTGATTGGTGGTTAAATTGATTTGTGGTTAAGTAGAGGTAAAAGAATAACAAGTATATACCACTTCCTTTTGATTCTGATATGCAACAAACACTGGACATTTTTTCGTATTATTGCTAGCTGCAGCTCTTAAGCTCTTGCCACTGTAACTGCCCTGACACCATGGTTGTACTTTCTTTTATAAGTAGCTAGATCGGTTCAGAAAAAAAGCATTGCTGTATGCATTAGCTATGTATATTTAGCACCAGAACTGTTAAACTTTTTTTAGAGGGCACCCGACCGCCCCAACGCCTCATTTTTTCAGGGTCTTCAGGACGCGAACACAACATATTTTTGATGGTGGCCTATGTTGATAAAACCATGTCATGCCTTCCAACCTTGGAATCCTCTAAAATGGGAGATTGAGTGAACTTAGTTCAGAATTTAGAGAAAATTTTGAGATTTTGAGAGCCTCTAGATGCTAGGAAAATGCATTTCCCAGAATTGCCAAGGTGTTTAGGGCTGTTTTACACCACACAAATCTCATAGCGTAAGTACATATTAATAAAATCCTGCTATAATAATTACTGCTGTATAGTTTGCGACCACTTTACAACATTAAGCAATGAAATGGTTAACGTAAATGTAAAACTAACAAATGATGATGTTATATATTCCTTAGATAAATGAGCTAGATTGTATTGACTACATGCAGATTTACATTGTTTTAATAAATCATCAGGTATTTTCAAGCGGTAACAAGGTTGGAGATGTTCTAGTCATTAAAGAAGAATGAATATGATTGCACATTATTTTAAGAATTTAAATTTTGGCTGGGTGAACTTACCTAACGTAAATGTATGGTTTTTATGCAATTTTATCGCATACATGAGTTACCTACGTAAACAGAGACAAAATGGTAACTGAATTGCGAGAGAATCAACAAGTTTCCTGGTCTGGCTGAATGCAGGAAGATTTTTTTTGAATTATTTTACATTGATTTTAAAATTTTTTGAAGGTAAATGCTGCTTAAACGGGAGAATATTCTTTTAAACGGCACTGTAGATTAGTGGTTATAGCTCTTGTAGTCTGTGCGGGAGACCGGGGTTCGATTCCTCTTGACAATGATTCAACATGGGCGAGTGAAAGTTACTATAGCTAGTTACCATAGACTTGGTTAACCCAAGCCATGTGAGGAAAATTGCGGAGATGGCACACTGTGTGGGCCGTGGGATGTTGCCGGGAGTTGTCTAGTAGAGCGCAGGCCCTAATTGGGTCTGTGTAGCTCAAAATGAGCATTGAATACTCTAGGACTCTCCATATTTGTGCGGCTAGCCAAGTAAAATATGCACATATATATATCTATATTCTTTTAAGGAGTACGGGAGGGTATGTTCAAAACCGGGAGTTTCCTGCTCAAAACAGGAGGGTTGGAACATATGCCATGTTTTTTCAAAAAACGGTTTATAAGATAGATCACATTTTCAGTCAAGGTATATAAAGCTTAATTAAAAGAAGATGCAAATTTCAACTTAAGTGTGTTAATTTTGGAATATTTTGCTTTTAACAGTTTAAACAAGCGATTTGTGTCTTATAGGATGTAACAGACATCTAATCAAGAGGTGTAGTTTAATTTAGAAGTTTTCACTGTGTTACTGCTGTGTGCAACTTTATTTTGGACCTCAAAATTATTTTTACATTAATGGTTTATTTTTACATTAATGGTTTTTTATCCTCTTGTAAGTGGCACATCTAATGTACCAATTTTTAATGTCACTGTAATTTTATTGGGTGTTCTCAGACCAAATTATTAAAATGTTCACAATTTAATAAAGGGCCAGTTTACACAGTGGCGGATTTAGGGTATGTCAAGCTAGTCTGGTGGACGTACTTAATTTTTGTCAAAAGGCTTGTTGTTGCAATTTCAAAAAAGTATTTCGTTTGAGCATAAAAATATTCCAGGGTGGCTTTCGTAATATGTTCTGGGTTGAATTTCTATAGAATTTCTACACAAATACACACATGCATGTATTATATAGTGGAGCGCATATTCGTCAATGATATGACGTAAATAAGTAAGAAGCTGCTTAATTATCCTGTGAGTTGTTTTATTAGGGGGGCACAAAATTGTAGTGTAAAAATTGTAGTGTATCCTATTTTAATCTCGCTGTACTTGTGGTATACTGTACATCCGTGCGATCATTACTGTGTCTGCCATCTCCCGAATTATGTCCACTTTGCATATTATGATTTATGTTGCATTTGTTCTTGTCGCATGTTAGTTTACGAGAATATGGCGGAGAAGTAACGAAGGTCTTTTTACTGCTAGCTATATATATTTATTCTACATTTACAATACGAAATAAGATACAACAGTACTGTGAATTATTTGTTGTATTAGGGGGTAAAGAATATAAATAATGATAACATGTGACTGTAAAACGCATAAGCCAACCCCAGTAATTTTAACAAAGTAAGTGGAATAAGGGGAGAATATTCATTAAGGGGTAGTGGCTTGTGAAATACCATTAAAAACAAAAACAACTGATGCTTTACTTTTTTGCACAATAGTTTTCCGCAACAAAAATAAAATAATAAACAACATATTTACTTTTAAAGATTTGTTATTAAGGCCATAAAACAACAAAGAAATAAGAACTTGACAAAAATTGTACAACTACCCCCTGATAAATTTATTGTGACTGACTTGTGAAGAGATTCATTCTGAACTGAATACGAAATTTTGAAACCGTAGCATGTGTGGTGTTGGTACAAAGTTTTTCTGTCAGCTGGAGAAAGGAAACGCATGATGTTTTTTTTTTTATTAAAGCTTTGCTCTATCTTGGTTAAGTTGGATAAAGAAAGTTGTTGCGCCTGGCATTACGAATTTTTGAATTAAAAGCAGATGTGAAGTGGAATAAGTTGCTCTTTTTAAATTAACGATTTTAGATTGAAAGAATGGTTTACTTTACAAGACCTCGAAAAATCCTATTTTCTGGTGAACTTTGTTTATCGATGCATGGTGTTTAGATAGAAGTAGATTTTGTAATGTTTCTAATGTGTTTTTAGCTAGTTAGAATGCAGATAAATTGAGCAGAAAAACTTTCGTACTATTTTTGAACTAGTAAGATAAAAAATCACTGGGAAATAAAAATTTTTGTTAGTTATATAAAAACGGAAAATGGCTTATTCACTTAAAAAATGTAATTTATATTTAATAAAATATAATTTTATGTTGTCTTGTATAAATTTTATTCTGCTTTTTTTTCTCACACACGCTTTCATAAAACGGTACTCTTATTCAGCTGGTCACCAAAAATCTATTGAAATATGCTCTCCAGCGTAGAGTAAGCCATGCGGCATACAAAAATTTGTAGTTCTTAAAAAAATGCCTCCTGAATAGAGGGTTAAAATACTCGAAATTTTGTGTGCAGAAATTTTGACCTCAACACGGTGTGCAAACTGGTCACTTTATGAAACATGCCATTTTAAGTAAACTGGCTAATATATAGACCTGTCCCTGCTTGGATTTCCTCATATTTGTTTTAATGTATTTTTAAAATGGGATTTTATGCGCTAAGTTAAAAACGCCCTTAAACGCCTTGCGTTTTTTAACGCCCATTTCTTAGTAAATTTTTAAAAAAATAGACTTACTTGTTTAAATTTCTTTATCTGCCCCTGTTACACGATTTATGGTAAGTCCATATATATATAAATAAGAATTTTAATTTTACAAAAAATCTTTAAAATTTGAAATTTTGGAACAATTATGGAAGCTTTGAGTTAGATAAATTCCATTTACAGGAAGAAAAACATAAGAGCTTTGTAAGAAAATTTTACAGTAGAATTTACAGTAAAATTTACAGAGGTTTGAATTAGACTTAGAAAGGGTCGGCTGTTGTGACTATACTGTTCATTTTTTTTTTCGCTGAAAATATGCAACAATCAAATGCTATATTATGACAATGTATAAACTGTCTTATTTATCTCCATTGAGAGGTATTATCCAAGGAAAAAATATAGGCTGGGCTTGCACTATTGTATTTATTGTTATTGTAAGTATATACAATATATTTAATTTTAATGAATATATAAAAAGCTTTTTTATTAATGTTCATGCTTCTTCTTTCAAATATCTCTTTTTGTACAAAAATAATATGAGTTTGTGTATAGGATTTATTATGCTTTTACCGTATTGTAATGAAAGTAAAATTATGTATTGTACTTTAGGTATCGTAGGACAGGTTATTTAACTGTTCAGTAGTTTAACTGTTAAATTATAAAAAAATATTTTTTTCTATTTAGCATTTGTAAAATATATACAGTATGGCAGAATCGCGCGAGACAACTAATTTTGATGGCAGCATATTTGAAGAGTTGGAAGCTTTAAAAGCTATTTATATGGATGAAGTAAAAATTAATACAACAAAGATGGAAGTTATTAAGGTCATTTATCAAATGGATCACACTAAGAAAATTGTTTTTTACTTGTCCAGTGAGAACTTTTGTTGTTATTTTGAATTTCTACTTCTGTGATATACATATAACTACTACTTTTTGAGGAAAATCACAGCTCTTTAGCTTGATTAAAAAAGTTATTACTTGTTGAGGAGGACAGAGAAATTGATCGTGCGATTTTCTTGGCTCAGTTAATGATTCATATTTTATAAGATACATTAGCCGGTTATCCCTAAACTATGCATACAATTAACAAATTAAAAAGAGTGTAATTTTATCTTTTTTTTATAGACAACCTGTTGGTGTGTGCAGAAATAAGATATGTTAACTTTAGGCAAACCCAGCTTCGGATGCTGTGAAAGCGTTCAGTTATAACTTTCCTCTCTTGTTAGATGTTTTTGAGTCCGATATGTTTTATTCGTATAGATGTTTGAAGGGAGAGTTTTGTCCAATGGGGTTAGGGTGAACCGCTTTTCAATTTATTTTCTTATTTTATCTATTGATACTAATTTCAGCACATTCGAGTTTTATTTAATATTTGCCTTTCTACAAATATAATACAATTTTTGAGATAGCGAAGTCAATGTTTATTTCCTTGTGACTTCAATTTTAAATTTCATGTTGCCAAACATTTTTTTTATTTAAAATGGCTAAATATTTAATTTTAGAGCAGTATCCTATTGCTATCCCGACTATTAAGTCTTCTAACAAAGACAATGATCTTATAAAGTTAATGGAAGATTCTGCTTCTGAAAGAGTTGGTACGCCGATGTTATATTCTCTTGTTTCCACTGCTGTCGAGTATTGGAATGATCACTCAGCTCTTGATAATAACAACAGCGGTAAGAATGCAGAAAAGGATGTGGAAGTTTTACAATTTGTAAAAAAAAATGACCAGGATGAAAGAAAACCTGCGCATCATTCAAAAGTAAAAACGAAAAAGAAAAAGAAAATTGATATCAACAATGAAGAAAAATCGAGTTTCAACACGAAAAAGAAATCCATGAGGACAGCTATTGATGTTATCAATCGCATTCTCTGGGACAACTCATTACCAACAGAAGATTTTATAGTTGGTTATTTAGACAGATTTATTGGTGTAATTGAGAAGCCATTTTCAGCTTTTTCTTGGGAGGATCTTGCATCGGTGGATTATAATGTTCTTGCAATTCCAAAACATCGAATCCAATATTTCAAATATAAACAAACAAAAATATGGGACAAGAACGATAGAATGGATAAGGTTTATGGCTCAACTGGTCACACCGAAACCCTAACCGATATAGTGGAATGTTATAAAGATATCAAGGAACACATTGTAGAAAAAACAGAAGATCAAGTTGTGGAGGAGAAAACGAAATCATACAATGACAAAGACAGACCAAATTACTTTATGTGCCTTCCCATCACCAGCATGGAAATTAAAGAAAATATGCGAAAGGTATATATCGTTAATTTTATTTAGGCCTTAATGCTGCAGTCTTTATGTCTATGTTTTTTGCTTATCCATGTTTTGAAAATTAAATGTCGGTGTCATTTTAACAAAATATCATCACACTTAAGAATAAAACTTAATAATCAAAAGTATTATTTATTCGTACTTTGGTATTGCAGACCACATTAATTACGTTGGCTTACTGTACACACGGTTGCTTCCTGTGTCTTAAACATCTTTTAAAACTTCGTATTTTTTTTGTGCTTTGTAAGAATTGCTTTTTACCGTTTTCGCATAATAATCAATACATGTTTAGGTACAAGATCATATTTTGTCGTGTGATGATCGACTTGAGGATGGGATCATTAGAACTTCCTTAGCACACATCACAATATGTATGATGCGACTTGAGAACGACGATGACAAAGAAAAAGCTGCTCAAGTATTAATCGCTCTCGAAGATATTTTGGTCTGTATGCTGCCATTAGATAAAGCTGGATTAACTGTGAAACGTGTCAATAACTTTCGTGGTCTGGTAATTCACGCTGAAGTACAACACCACAATGTTTTTCATAAATTTGCAAAAATTGCCAAAGCTAAGCTAAAAGACGCTGGTATCCGATTAGTTGAAAATCACGACGTCTACAGACCACATATTACGTTGCTGAAGCTTAGTCGACCATTATGTAAACAACTAGAAATGGATTCAATTAGTCCGTTTTTGTATGAACATTTCAAGAATACATATTTTGGTGAACAAGCTGTTCATGGTCTACGTATTTGCTCAACAGGAAAAGAGCGTGGAGATGATGGTTTTTATGTTACCATTGGTAACCTGCACAATAGCTTGTTTTGTATATCTGATAAGCTGCCATCTTTAATATATTCGTACCTCAAGAAGTTATTACATACACGGTTAATTCCAGAGGAAATATCTAATGAATATATGGCGGGGTTACTTTCACACGATAAGATAATATTTGAAAAAACTGCCTTGTCTTTTGAGAAGTCGCTTTCTTCGATAGATTCTGGACAAATATCAAAAGGAACTGTACTTATTTTAAGAGGATTACCTGGTAGTGGGAAGTCGCATTTTGTGCAACATTTACTAAACTCCGAAAAAAATGACTTATCTATAAAAGTGTGTAATGCTGACGGGTACTTTAAAACAAGCGATTCATATGCGTTTACCGGTGAAAAAATTTCCGCCGCGCATGCTTATTGTCGTGATAGGTTCGTTGCTGGAATGGAAGAGGAGACTAACCTAATAATCGTGGATAACACTCATTCGCAGAGGTGGGAGTATCAAATATACGAACGTCTTGCACTGTTGTGTGGATATAAATGCAGTGTGGTGGAGATCTTATGCGAAGATGAATCACAGAGACAAAGATATTGCAAACGTGGAATTCATCAAGTTACTGATGTTATCCATAAAGAAATGTTTTTAAGATGGGAGCTGGATAACAACGCAGCCTACATAAATTCTAATTCGGATATTTCAATAATTGATATAATGACAAAAGATTTGAATAAGATCAAAGCGAAATCAACTCATTCTTCAACCGCACAAGATGTTTTGTATTCCGCTCTTTACTTAGATGAATGTTCCCAAAAAAAGTTGCTGAAACATTTTCCGCCAAATCATAGGGTTATTTCTGGAGATCATATGACAATCAGGCATGCGCCAACCTTAACAGATGTGAAAAATACACCCGTCGGAAAGCATAGTCGAGTAAAAATGACTGGTTTTATTGAAAACAGTTATATTCAAGCTGTGCTGGTTAAGGAGTTGGATGAAAAGTTGTGCACATTGAAATTACCTCATGTTACAATATCACATGCCAAAAAAACTCCTGCGAAACAAGCGCAGAAATGGCTGGAAAAAGAAATTATAAAAAACCTCGAAGAAGAAGTGATTCTTTCTGGTGTAGTTGGGGTGCAAATTGCAATCAGTGCGAGCGTAAGTAAAATGTGTACCGACCCTAAACAATTCAGCGTTTTCCTAGGCACTTTGTGCGGGCCTGAGAATGAAGACGGGATCGATTATTTAAATGATGGGAGTGGCGAAGAAAATCAGAACCATGTGGAAAAAGAAGCTGGAATGTATTTTGGCCCACGCGTTGTGAAGTCGTTGTATATCTTTGATTTCGATGGAACTTTATTTCATACGCCTGGTCCAACAGAAGGAAGAAAACTGTATCAAGAAATGACAGGTAATAATTTGTACATTATTTGCCTGCATGCCAGTTTATTACTTTATTGTTTATTGTAAACTACACAATAACAAACGTTACTTTTCGCATCGTCCTCTTGCGAGAGTAGCCTTCAAAACAGCTTACGTTATCATAACGAAAATAATAATTTTAAAACTGCATTTATTGATTTTCTGATTACCCTATATATAATTTCTATGCTCTAGTCCTTTTTTTAAAAAAATAGAAAAACCAAAATTTTCGGACAGAAAAACTTTCAGCAGACACAAATTTCAGACGGAAAAATTTTCCGACAAAAAAATATCCGAAAGTTATTCCGTCCGAAATTTTTCGTTACCAATGTAACTTATAAGACAAAGGAGAAGGAGAAGCATAATCTATGAAAGTATGCGTTGTAAAAATGTAAATATAAATAAACGCCCCTCAAATGGTGCTTTGGTGGACGACTACGCATGTTTTTTTTTTAACACTTGTCCCATGACGTTTTCGGGTTTTTTCTTTGAAAGCTTAACATTGTTTTTTCAAATCAATTCAAGCAGGGTTAAGGCTCCCCTTTTCAGAATTTTTAAAATAAATTTTGAACTAGTAGGGACTTACTCTTTGGATAGCTTTCCCCTTTTTTTTAAATGTAGTTATAGTTGTCATAGCAACAGGAAATTGTAGGATCGTGTCGATTCCAAAAATCAAAATTTTTTTTACTCGAATTTTGTCTTCAAACGTCCTGAAAAGTAGTTAGAGCAGTTTTTAGAGATATTAAGAAAAAAACACGACAAAATCTACAACTCATCCAATATATATAAACGTTCGAGATATATACTAAATATAACCACAGTAATAAAATTGTAATGATAGAACTATCAAAATAATTCTAAAGGATAAAGTTTCACAACTTCCCTGTGCTTGAGAAAGAGTCTAGTGATTTCAAATTCACTCTGATGGAGAGTTTATTAATTGAGCATGACCGTTCCATTTAACTGTAAAGTATTGAGGAAAATATTAGGTAAAAATTAAGGGATTTTGAAAACTGCAGACGTCATCGTCAAATCAATGACGTCATCAAGTTTTGTGTTAAATTCTTCTTGTTTAGGAGATATAAAGCGAGCGCCAGCAGCCCTTCTCCCTGGATTTGGGGAGCCCCTAAAGTTCAGGCCTTAATAGGGTAAAGTTAACTTTGTTGAAACTGAAAAAAATTACCATACAAACACTCTTAACATATTCTAAATCTTATTTTCCTATTCTATCATTTTGGTATTAAACAAAGTTAACATTGATGTGAATAAATTTATTCCTTATGGGTTGTTTCTCTTACTGTTAAGAACAATCAAATTAAATCCAGTGCATTTTTTAAAATGGCGTGTTCAACAGCACCAGCAAACCTGATGCCAAGATTATCACAGTATACTTCGTTAAATAAGACCACCAAGAAACCAAGTAAAAAAAATGTCGCATTTAGGCGGATATTTTATATTCTGAGGAAATGAAAAAGAATAGCACTTGTCCGAGTTCTAGTTAATAATAATTTTTCCCTCTGAATAAAAGTAGCAGTCTCAATTAACAAGAATACCCTATACACACAAAAGACTCGACGCCGGGGCCTTGGAAAGGCAAATTTAATTTTAACGCGGAGAAGCTGTATAATAAGTACTAATTTTCAATTACTTTTGTAATTGTTTTTTTGCAGGCACACCTTGGCCATACGACGGCTGGTTGTCAAAAATACAATCTCTTCAATCACCTCTACACGTGCACCCAGGTCCGTCTTTAAAAGAATACTTTGATCACAAAGATCGAGCGTGCTCGATGTCGGTACTACTGACAGCGCGAATCGAAGATCTAAGGCAAGCTGTTAAAAGCATCACGCTTGAGAATGGAATGTCCTTTGGTAGATTTATGCTCAAACCAACTACTCGTAGCAGATATAGTGGCGAGGTAAGTAAATATAAAAGAAATTACGTCAATAGTTTGCTTGAAGCATTCCCAAGCGTCAAAGAGGTAAAATTTTGGGATGATCAAAGTACCAATGTGGATTCAGTCCGTGGTTTGGCTTATGCACATCCGGACATAGATTTTCAACTATTTCATGTACGGGAAAAACTTCCAGATCCATATAAGATGACCGTTGAATGTATGCTAGATCGTATGGGTTGTCGTCAAACCGAAGCATACAAGCTGGCTGTTAGCGAAGGGATAAGTTTTATTGCTGCAGCATGGAACGACGTGACAGGTACGGCCAACGGAGTAAAGGAGATTCTACCATTTGGTTCATATGTGCTAAACCGAAGAACGGATGTTGATTTGTGCATTCTAGCTCCTAACGATAAAAGCGTAGATCATTATATTAAGTTGCTCGCAGAAAAGCTTAAAACGTATGGCGTGAAGTACATCAATGTTGCTTCTGCTATTCGTTGTCCAAGATTGAAAATTAAATTCGAATACATCAACTCATGCCCCATTGAGTTTGATATTGTCATCGCAGCTGTTATGAGTTCTTGTAAAACACACATAAAATCTTTATATAAACAATGCGACGACAAAACTAGTAAGCGTGCGTTGGATGGGTTAATATTCTTAGAAGACGTCGTTCGACCAATAGAATCAAGGATTGGTTTAGATGACTTTGGGATGATTATTGACGTTGTCTGTGCGGTATTATCGAGGAAACATTTAAAAGGTAATGCTTTTCACTGTGTTCGCACATTTCATCTCGTTCACATGTTGTCAAAATTTATCCTTGAATTATCTATTGACTTATTTGTGAAAGGCTTTGAAAGCATGAAAGGTTTCGAAAAAGTACTATTGCAATTTTTTAAGTACCTTTCTGAAGTTAATGAAGATGAATGGAAAACACTCTTTAAAGGGTTTGTACCGGAACTTTACATTCAACCATTAGTAGAATGTTTCAGAGAGTCGAGTCGTTCAAGTATTCAACAGTTATTGTTTACGGCGCCTACCTCTATCAAAATGAAAGGAGAAATTCGTCTCAAACTGACTACTTCGGATCCTGTGGCTATGTGGAAAGGTATGGTCCTAGCGGAAGCTCGACTTGGAACGCTAATCAGAACGTTAATTCAACGTGGTTTGAAAGTATATCCTGGAGTTGTTTTAAGCGACACGATATATTTTGGAACGTCGTCCTTAGAAGGAAGCAAAAAGTTAGTGCAATCATTCACAGAGAGTTTGCAAAACGAATTAGGCGACGTGATTGTAACTATAATTTTTAAGCGATAATTTTTTTATTTTCTGGCTTTTGCTTAGCTACTGAAAGTAATTCAGTGCCATGATTTAGTCAAAAATGACGTATGAAATAAGGAAAACACTGAAAAAGAACTAAAATGCCCTATACTTTTGCTTAACATTAGAACGGTCAACCGAATGGCCCTGAAACTTCTAGCAGCTAATTTTTTATCATTTGAAAATTCGTTGAAAGCCCTTTCATACTAACACCCGTTTAGACTCAAAGGCGTTAATATCTTTCTGACATTACTAGTTTTGTGAATTCTGGTGCCCTGTGGAGCAAAAATGCACCAAAAATTGTATTTAAAGGACGTACAATAGGGCGTATCATTTTATTTTATTTTTGTCTAATTGACATCCTAATAAGTTGAACCGGGAGTAAATAATACGCCAACCTGAATAGGGTCAACTTTTGTTATATACGTTTCAGAATTTTTTTTGTAAACATTTTAAGGATTTTACGGATAGCCTTAAATGAAATAATATATATAATTTTTACTGTCAATAATTATGTTTAACTGCTACCCTCATAGCAATGACCGGCTGCTCAACTCAAGGATTAAATAAGTAAAGTGACTCTATTTTTTACTTCTTATTCCTCACTAGAATTTGTATGTTTGTAAAATAAGTGAAAAAGGTGTTTTACGTTAGATATGCCTGCACGTCAGTCAGAAGTTCATTATTTAGTATAGGGAAATGGCAGAAAACTAGATTTTTAGATGAAGCACTTGTGTTTTGTCGAATGGCTGAGTTTTAAATGCTTTTTGTCCCGAATCAAATAAATTGGCGCTGGGATGAAACAACTGACATCACCAGAACAACTCACATCCAGTTATGTGCCCATGAAGTTTAAAGCGCAATGCAGTGACTCTAGTAATCTTTGATTCCGTAACAAGCAAAGGGGATATAGTCTGAACAATTATTGCTTTGTTGACTGATACAATAAGACGGATTGACGTCAACAGCATTTTAAAAATTATTGTTGTCTTTGCGTTGCGCTTGTAACTTAAGGCACAAAAAACTTTGAAACGAATGCAGACATTAACTCCCGCGTGGTTAATTAGGAACCACCTGGGACCAAAATTGGGTCAATTCCCCGAACAAACCCAACGGGTGGATGATGTCATCGACAATCCTTTTAACTGACTCTCCTTAACCTTGTGTCAAAACCAAATGATTCTATGCATTGATTTGATTAGACTTTCATGCACTACACCATAAAAACAACAGGTTAAAAAATTATTTTCGTATATAGACGGGTCATTCATGACGTCTTTAAAATATAATTCCGTAATTATTTACTTCCCTTTTCCACGGGCCACTCAACGACTCTAAATATATTAATACGCTAAGTCTGTGTTCATGTCTGTCCGTTCCTTAGGTCATTAAAGAGAAGGACAAAACGCACAAATAAACAACCTCGATCCCAGGGCCTGTAGCGTTTTTTGATATGAGGATGAATCGCGTACGCGTTTCATCTTTCCAGGTTGACAAATAAAATGAAGATAATCGAACTTTGTTATCACCAAATCTCTACCCAGAGTCTTGCATCTTTTAACTCCTTTTTATATTCCATGGACTCGAACTCGAACTTATGCTCTTTTTTACTTAAAGCCATTGCTTCTTAAAAAAAAAAATACACGAGGAGACAAGTGATATTTCAAGCCACCATGTTGCTTGCCCTGGACCAACAGATACACACATTTTTAGTCTTGTAACAAAGACGATATTTTCTTAGATAATTTTAGCCAAATCAATGTCCTTTATTAATGCGCAGTAATGTCTCTTCACAGCAAATTAGGAAATTATTGGGAAGGTGTATCTCGCTGTCTGGATATGAAAAATAGGCAACACGCTCTGGGAGAGAGGTTGGAACTTGATAAATTACGGTAGTGCAAGTGGCAGTAAATTCTAAAATTTCAAAAGTTCAGCTTCACACAATCAACGTTGTCTTATGTCAGTGGAGGAAAATATAGTTAAGTTTCACATCTCTTTAATAATAGCCGTATTTTGGCTGTCTTTACGCAACATGGCATCTTAAATAGCGAGGCACATGGAAAATCCCAGCGTCCCTGCAGCTTCGTTTTGACCGCTCGGGCGTAATTGACCAATCAACAGGCTCGATTTTCACTAATAAACGATCCAAGTTTTTCGCGGTCTCCAAAATGCCGACGGAGAAAACATGCTACGCTTACGAAGGCCTTTTTTGGTTAGAAAGTGATGGTATGAGGTTTGTAGGTCTATTTCGATCCTTTTCTCTTCTAAATACTTTGAATCTATAGGATTATTTATTTACTGTGTGTTTTCACATGTTAAGACAAATACTTCATCACGTTTTCTAGCCATGTATAAATCTTAAAACAAACCAATCTTAAGATTTTGTCTAGCTACAAACGTAGATTTCAAAGTAGCATCCTGCTAAAGCCAGCTAACTATAGCTAGCTTTATTTCTTCCGATTATTTTGATTTCATTTAGCCTAGTATATTGTTATTTATTTGTACTTGAGGTTGTGGCTATTTAGCTAGCTCTTGGTTCCCGTGACACTAAAAGTGAAAGTAGCAAAATACAGTTTGGCTACTACAAAATTCTCAATAATTCTGATGCTAAAGGAGTTAAGTAGCTACACCTTTTATTACTGTCATGAAAACATATTATAATATAAACCACAAAATTTAATGGCTCAGTTATATTTTTAGCTGGACTAAGTAACGACTGGCTGTTACATGTGTTTTTATTTAACCGAAATTGTGATAAAACTTTTTAGGAAAAGGGTATTACGCCTATACGTCTGTTCAACTCTGTTTAACTGTCCTCTCTGTAAATCTTATTATTGATTAAAATAAATTTAAGAAATAAATTTATTTCTTTAATGTAATAACTTAACTATAAAAAATAAATGAAGTGATTAAAAGGAATGCAATTATTTTAATACGCCATTTTTAACAATAGTTACCACCGTGATCTTAATCGCCGATTCCGCTTAGGTGCTACAGAAAACAAATCGGACAATTTTACTGATAGTTTAACTGACTTTGTTTTGACCGCTCGCACGTACTATACACCAATCAAAACGCCTGATTCCTTGAAAAACCAATCCAAGATTTCCGCAGCCTTGACAAGCCAACGAAGGAACATGATGACGAAGTGATGGTGGTCGGTGTTGTTTGTAGGTCTGTTTCACCTTTTCGTGTTCTATTTTTTTTGCAATATTTTCTTTTGTATGTTCAAAAATGTTAAGATAAATATATTGTCACGTTTTTTAGTCACGTACAGTTCTTAAACGCACCAGTTTTAGGATTTTTGGCCAGGAACGAAAATTTTGAAGGCTCGCTAGCTAGCTAGAGCCTTCAAAAATGGTATAACCCAACCCTACCCAAAACCCCATCCAACATTTATTAATATGTCCAGGCTGTAGCCATTTAGCTAGCTCCTATACTTGGCTAAAAGATGAGAGTATAAAAATGCAGTTTGGCTACAACAATATTCTTAAGCAATAATTATTATGCTAAATGCAGTTATAGCTAGATAGCTACATCTTTTATTGCTTTCCGGAAAACTTTTGCAAATAAAATGACTGAGCGATTGTTTTAGCTGGACGGGTAACAACAGGCTGGTTCCTTGTGTTTTTATTTATATAAACCGAAGTTTCAATGAAGTTTTTTTAGAAAAGGGTATTACGCCTATACGCCTGTTCAACTCTGTTTAACTGTACTAAACGCTTATCCCATTGTTAACAACAGATTGTTTTTTAAAAAAGGCTGTTACGCCTATGCGCATGGTGCCACGTGGTTTACCCCTACCAAGGTGTCAACCCACTGTGACAATTAATTTTTAAGCTTTCTCGAGAATTACGCCTGTACGGATGTGCAACACTGTTTACCTGGACTAACCGCTCACCCCCGTGTTAGCAATGGACTGTTTGTTTTGTTTTTATTATAACAGAGTCTGCGAGAAAGTTTTTTTCAAAAGGGTATTATCCCTATACGCTTGTGCGACACTGTTTAAGTAAGTGCTCCGCCTGTTGTAACCATTAATTTTTTAATTTTCACAAAAACTTATTCCGCAAATTAAAATAACATTGACCAATGGTTTTGGGTATGACGGAGTAACAACGGTTTGCAAACTCTGTTTTTATTTCAGATATCGTTGTGGGAAAGTTATTTTTTAAAAAATATATTAAAGTCGCAACACTATGTGTATGCGCTTCACTTGATTTACAACATACTGCATACCCGTACTACAGGGCTCCACTTGACCGTGTCGCGCAGTTTGCTGTTCTTTTTAAGCGCTCCTCAGGGCGTTCAACAACAGCTACTTGTGGATTAACCCGGCGATTCGACGCCGGTTCTCCCGGCTAGTCTCTTTAATAATAGACGTATTTTGTCTGTCTGTCCGCGATAGGCGATTCTCGTGGCGGAAACGCAAAATGCGATATATAAAGGACGGCCGACCCCGTGGATTTTCCATGGGTTACTGGCTAGTCTCTATAATTTTAGCCATCGTCTGTCTGTCTCTGCGCGGACCCCCTGCTGAGTTAGAAAATGATGTTACTGAAACACGAATATCAAATGCGATATATTTTTATCCACTTTGTTGCGACGGCTAAATATAATGGACGGGCGAAGCCGTGCATTTTTCCACGGGCAACGACTAGTCTCTTTAATAATAGCCGTCGCGCGTCTGTCTCTGCGCGGACATCCCGCCAAGTTAGAAAATGATGTTACGGAAACACGAATATCAAATGCGATATATTTTTATCCACTTTGTTGCGACGGCTAAATATAATGGCCAGGCGAAGCCGTGCATTTTTCCACGGGCAACGACTAGTCTCTTTAATAATAGCCGTCGTCTGTCTGACTGTGTGTCCGCGAAAGCCGCGTCCCGTAACGGAAACACGAAATTTTTAAAATGCGCACCAAACCAAATGCGATATATTTCTGTCCACTTTGTTGGAACGGGTTAATTTAAACGACAGGCGACCCCGTGGATTTTTGTACGGGCTAACGACTATCATTAATAATAGCCGTATTTTGTCTGTCTCTGCGCAGTCGCCACGCTGAGTTAAAAAGTCGTGCCACGGAAACACGAATATCAAATGCGATATATTTTTATCAACTTTGTTGTGATGGGTAAACTTGAAGGAAGGGCGAACCCGTGGATTTTTCCGGGCTTTAAAAGTAACACAATAGGTCGTTAACAGACATGAGAACAGAAGAACAAGACAGTAATAACATACATTAAAATACTAACAAGTAACATAAAGTTACTCAAGTGTAACATTTAACATAAAACTTTAGGCTAGGTACATACAAAAGAAATAAAACTACATACAGACTACAAAATAAACACAATCTTCAGGGATACCTGAAGGCTGGCATTGCTGTGCCTTAGCAAGACAAACTATACAGAGAGAACTCAATGGCTTCGTATTTGCATCAAAAACTTAGGCAAAAATATGACCTTAAAGTACCACGACATTTGGCTCAGGATTTGATGTTTGAATTTGTGCCTGAACAGTTAGAGGAGCGGCGTCCAGATCAGAAGGATTATCACTGAATGGTCATGATAGGTTAATGGGGTTCCCTTGACTATTTGTGGTTGCATGGACCCATCAAGCAAAAAGACTCTAAGGTTAAAGGTTTGGGTAACCAATTCAAAACCTGAATTAATCAGCCGATGGTATCTAGAATCCTTTACGAACATCGCATAATTTCAGCCTATATACGTATTGACAAAGGTACTCAAACTGTAGTGATGTCCACAATGCATGCTTATTTAAGACAAGGATCATGGGGATTTAGAGGATCCAACAGATTAAGTAATTTATGGGCCAGCGACTTTCTATAAGCTTTGGGTGTATTGTTTATTTCTGATCAAAACAAAACATTTTTTTGTTATTTAAATACTCTTTCTGAACTCTAGATTGAACGACGGTGGTGGGAGCTCCATGACCGTTTGGAAAGCCGAACCATGCCGTTTGGTAGAATGGCAGCAAAATGGTTATAACATGCCTTCTATATGATCTCTATTGAAACATCTTCATACTCGTATTTTACGAATTCCTACGCGCCAACACGTTCATACTTATTCGCTTTCATAGAGGGCTAAATTTTTTAGTTGCTGTAGAATCATCTCGCCCTGCTTTAGTATGATTGATCCAGCATGCAAACTTGAATTCAAAATGCTGCCTTAATTGGGATCATTTTTATTTTGTCCGTCTTTAGCAGGTTTTATGTGTTAAGCTTTCATTTCTTTCGCAAACATATCCCAATTCTTCTCGACCATCTTCGTTTACAATTACAGTTACAATTGCCTTGAATCCTTTAAGAAATTTTTTTTGCATAGCTTTAGCTTTATGGACAATTTTTGATAAACTCTTCGTTAGTTATATTTGCTTGTAACACTTTTCTACAGACATATTTAGCAGGTTTACTTAACTCAAAATATATTCAATGTTTTCGATGTTTTTACTGCAATTTCAATATTTTTTTCGTGTGAAACGAGAACACGTAAACAAAGCAACATTGATCGTAACAATGAAAGGTTGAGTTTTGTTCGTAACCGAATTTTCTAATTTCCATCGCCAATAACTCACCTAATCGTGAATTAAACATACGGCATTCACCACCCATCGCTTACGCTGAAAACTTCATTAATCAATTTTGATTCTATCATTGTAATGGCGTTTATTTTCAGTTTTTTTTACAAAGCACTGTTTGATGGATTGATTCTTGTATTGTTGTGCATTAGGGTCGAAGGCTCTCCCGTCAAGTTACGTCATCTGTAATCCAGAAACCATTCGCACAAATATCTGCTCTTGCTTCGTTAAAACAATTAGCAAACACCTTGATAAATTGTTTACGCTTTAAGTAGTCAGACATTTTGCAAGAAAATCGAAGCAACTCAATGACAAAGAAAAAAAGTTTCTTAACTGTTTTTTTTTTTTTTTTTTGCTATGCGAAACACTATTCGCGTTTAGCATGATTGCAGTTTCGTTCAAAACTACCTTTCGGGCATTTTTTTGTTTGTTTGCATTTTTGTTTATCCCCTGTTATCTATCTATCTAGCTAGCTAATCAGCCACCTATAAAGCTTTGTATTAGTTTTATTGATTTCCGCCAGCGAAGGCGGAAATCTTTAAAATCGTCTGAGGAGATAGATAGATAGAGAGACACAGCGCAGCAAGGCTGGACGCCCGAAACTTATCCAGGCTAAAGCCTAAATTCTCGTTTTGACAGATTTTTTTCTAAGAACGAGGCTAAAATGAGTTTTAAGCCAATAAGAATCCTAACAGTGCAAAAAATTGTTTTATTATCCAATGAACAATACTTTATTTTAAGTTTATATGCTATCGAAAGTTAAAGCTCGTTCAGTGTAGCATAATGAAAATCGTCTTATAATGCGCCATCTTCGATGTTATTAACGTTTCTCTTTAGCAATTACGTCATTTCATTCTGTACAACTTTGCAAGCACGTAGACTAAAGCTATATTCAGCAGAACTAGTTAATTATTCATGAATTTTAATTTAAAGAGGAATTGTTGAGGCTGAATATTTTTGGTGAAAGATAATGTATTATAGCTATAAAATCGTGACAAGTGTGTTATAAAAAAAAGTTACCTTTCGTAACTGATTATGTAAAAAATTTATTTGCTCCACCTTCAAAGATATTTTCCAAGCTGTTTTTCAGAGAAAAAGAGAAAATAGATAAATTTTCAGCCTTGCCGCTGTTCTTATTTTGTTTTTATTGTTCATAAATTTTCAGGTTTATTATTTTTCTTTTAAAATTGTTCTTATAGAGAAATGAAGTTTATGTAAGTTAAGTTAGCTATGATTTACAGTAGTCTTCTTCAAAGTTCTGATTATTGCTAATGGCGGAAATCTTTAAGCCGCATGGCTTCTTGTTTGTTTTTTATATCTTTTTGCAGATAAGATAAAATATATTGACACGTTTTTTAGCCATATATTAATTGAAACAAGCCGTTTTAAGATTTCGGCTACAAACGTAGATTACGGGGACCAGCCTAAAACCAACTAGCTCGCTAGCCTTGTTTATTTACGTTGTTTTTAGCCTTTTATTCAGTTTTATATAGACAATTTTTATGTTAGCCAATATTGTTTATGTTTGTGTTATCTTCACTAATCTGAATTTTACTAAACTACACCTTGGATTATGGATGCTGTTAGTTACCTTTGGGTAAAAATTGGAAGTATCCAAATACAGTTGGCTGCAACAGAATTTTTCGAAATATCTTTCTCAGACTAAACGCAGCTACACCTTTTACTGTGATATAAACTTAAACAAGAGTCCCAATTTTAATAAGGAGACAACAGTTTTAATATTTTTTAACGACAGGCTTTAGCATGTTTTTGTTTCAACTGACAATTTTGCAAATCACAAAGAGAGGGTGGCATGCCAATGTGGGGCAAAGCGGGAGTGGCGTTATAACAGAAAATAATTTTTAAGTTTTTTATTTGCAATAATATTCACATCCTTTGGAAAACGTTATAGATATTGTTTGGGTATGATCGCGAAATTTGTTCGTGTTTCAAAAACAAATTTGCTGCTGGCTGATTTATTAGAATAAACCAAGCAGACCTAAATTATCTACGGTGCAAGCATAATAGTCTACAGGTATAAATATTTATTTGCCTTAAGAGTGCTCTTGCGATACATTTCTTGCCATATCATATTGACGACATATTTGGACGTACTTTTTGCAACGTGAATATCTTGATTAATAACACGATCCTCCTTGTCATCATTGATATACTCGAACAGATTAAACATAGGAATGTGTTTGTTACGAGCAAACCTCCTTTGGCATTTAACGTCCCATACGAGTTGTTCATTCGAGATTTTAGCATAAAAACTAATCGATGGATTACTTTGCCATATCACTTTCATCGTCATTGAGAATGATTTAAGTATCTCACTTATAAGTTGGAACCTTTCATTGCAGCTTGTCTTCTCTGATATTTTATAAATACCCCATAAACCGTGAGTGAAATAAAAAAGATCAGGATGTCCACTTTGTCGAAACTGTTCAGCTTGTACTGTGGGAAAGTCATTGATATGTCTTATGGTTGACCATGTGTTGTTTACTCGTCGTAATTGTGTGACAGCTTCATTCATAAATCTAAAACTTGCACGGATACAACGACCGTTTTTAATATAAAAGATTTTATCTCGATCAAACCATCTTGAGTCGCCATCAGAGTTTAAATGGGATTTTATAACATACCTAATGCTGCCATATTTATTAGTAATTTTCCTGTCAAGATTTTTTATTAAGTCAAAATAGATATTCCTCATGTTTGAATCGCCGCAAAGCATGACCCATTTAAAACATTTGAAAGTTTTATATTTCGTAATTTTTGATCTACTTTCCTGCAAGGTAAATTTTCGTTGTGTTGTAACGATGGCGTACAGTAAAATAATACCTGCTATAGAAGCAGAGATAGCCACAAAGCCTTTAAATGATGGAATCATTACTAAAAATATTCATCATAATCAACTCTTAACTTGGTTTCTACATAAAACGTTTTCTTTAAAGAAGTTTATTTACAAATGTGTCTGAATACACTGGTGGAGACTTAATTGTTTGCAATGATTAATTGACACAGATCTTCATCGTAGAAGTTAATATTACCCATGCACAGTTTCGGTAAATACTATTAAATTGATATTAAAATTTTTGTTACTTTATACATAGCTGCAAACTGTAAATACAAAAAACGAGAAGTCACAGAAATAAAGAAAATATTCTAGTCTACAAAAAACTTTTCTTTTTAAGCGTTTATAATAATACGGCTAAAATCGCATTGACGGAGATTTTGTGGTCGTAAATCATAATTGACAACCCTTCTTCATCGCAGATGTTACCTTTATACCAATTTACACATTTTCGTCTGCACGGTCTATTAGGCAGTCACGGAATCTGAGACATAAATATGTTAGGGCCGCAACCTGCCATTTCTACCTAGCTCAGACAACGCAGTCAATCTAGTGCTGTCGATGAGGTTATACTATGCAAGCAGGTTGCAGGATATGTCGTGCAAAAGTGCAAGTCCCGTTAAGTGCAATTTTTCAAAAAGTTTTGCTGTTGTCACTTTATAGATTAACACCTAACTCCAAGTCAAAGTTGCGCCCACTATATCACAAGATGTATCTCCATAAACCTTTAGTAACAATTGAGAAGTAAAATTGATAAAAAAGAACCTCTGTTTACATAAGTAAAATAAGGAAAATAGTTGACATATTTCTACAAACTGAGCTGGTGGATTATCTTCTGAATCAGATGCTGAGCATATTTAGTAAAATTTTGGAGTTAAGCTCTTTTGACATGGCCATATGTAAATTTCAACGTTACCACACTGGGCATAATTTCCCGCCTGTTTAATATATATTATGGATTTTTTCCTTTATTTATAATTCTACGTTTAAACTCTTGTTCCCCATTCATACCGTGTCACCGGGATCTAACTGGTACCGTGCCGGATCGACAAGTCCTTTTGATTTGAAATTTTGAATACACTTTATTTAACATAAAATGAATCCTTTGAGATAATAAAAATCATCTATAAAATGACCTGTGAGTAATCATGGTCAGCCGAAAACAGTAAAATATCTATGTCATCCTTAAATCAACAGGACGGATGAAAAAAAAAAATGAAAAAATAATATAACTTGGTTGTAGGCAAATAGTATATACTAAATTAACCTAAAATCAAATTTGATTCAAGAAAAGGTGGTTTTACGCCTCTAAAATCTCTCATGAAAAAGCGAGAAATTATGAAAAACTTATATGGTCAAGTATGAATATTGCACGGTTGAGGTACATTACTATTAGGCCCACAACTGAATAAAAAATATTTTTCTAGACCTGAATTTTTTATGAAGTATTCACAATACCTAATGAAACCACAAGATTCAAGAAAGGCTAAATTAGTCTGAAAAGTTATCAAATAAATCAACAATTTCCAAAATTTTATACGTAAAAAGTAGGAAAATCAGGGTAAAACGAAGTAAATTTCCATACTTTATATCAGTAAAATATATAAAAAGCTGAGGAAATTTAGTAAAAACTAGTAAAAACTAAAGCAGTAAAATAAAATAAAACAAGACAACTGGATAAAGTTAGTCCATACAACTATGGCAAATACGGACAAGATGTTTCTGACATGTACTATTACCGCACGATTGACATAACGATTTTTGACTTAGTAATTTGTCTTGAGTTACACCATGTTCCATCCCTTCAATACAAAATTTGCATCTTCTTTTCCTTTTATATACGGCGGGAAATCTAGCATTGACCGGTGTTGGAATCACGGCATTCGGGATACCCATTGATGCAAGTGTCAATGCAGTTTTCTGTTTGATGCCTGGCTTTAGGTTTGCCGGAACACGTTGCTTGACGAAAGGACCAACAAGACTGAAAACAAGGGACATTCCAAAATCAAAAGAACCTTGTTTCAAAGAATCAATTTTATTATTCAGCGCAAATAAAGTAGATGCGACCATTTTCGCGATTTAAGTTTACTGGTGTAAAACTCCATCCGTTAATCAACTATATCTGTCCCACCTTTGGTAAAATCGTAAAGCTTGTACAGCATAGCTTTGTTCTTCCCATCGTCAATAGTGGTGCCAAGAAAGGGTCTGTAGGTGGAAAGGATCATTACATTCTTTTTTTTTGTCGAGGTACTAACAACATACGAACCCAAGATGAGATCGTTCTTGTCATCCCAATAAAATTCAGTCGAAAGGACTTCCCGCTTATCAACGTTTTTGATACCCTTCGGTAAACCCCTTCTGTTTGTAATCCGGGTACCAACGCAAGTTACATGTCTTTCAGTGAGAAGCCATGTCGCAAGGATAAAGGTTGTTTAAAGGCGATCAAATGGGATGTTTTTACCCTTGAGTTTTTGATTGCTGTCAAGTCGATTGATCAGATACATGGTTACATTTTCTGTACCTGGACGGTAAAATCTCTAGCTTGTGGTTTGCCTGCATATGGTGTATTTACCTGCATATGGTGTGTAATTACGCATTTACGGGCGGCCGAGCGAGTGCATCTAAAAAAAAGTTTAAAGCGAGAAAAAAGAATTTGAATCGAGATAAGATAGTTCAAATCTCAAAAATAGAATTCGAATTTACAAAAGAAAAAAATTCCGATCGAGAAAATAGAATCGAAATCGAAAAAAAAATCACCAATTAATAAAACAAAAAACAAATACAAAAAACAAAATGTAATAAAAATATTTATAAGTAAAATGATAAGAGCATTGCGAATTGGAATCAAACTTGGCACACTTATAGTGCGTTATAAAAGAAACAAAATGGCAGCAAATAAATATTTGCTTATTTGTCTAATGTACCACTATCTGCTTAAAATTCAATTAATTTTGTTCTATAGCGAATTTTTACATTCTGTTTAAAGCTTAAGCCAAGCCAGAACCAAAGCCTGATATTGACATTTTTCGAATGCGCTAATCCATAATATAAATGAGTTCAAACGTGACACCTCAGCAAAAGGAGATCATCGATATGATATACGAGTCGGTACTGGACCTTGGGTTCACGTTCGTATATGCCATGGCAGGTAAAAAGTTCCTCGGGATTTCGAGCCCCAGTACCAAGATGGATACTAACGACGTATTGAAAATGGTTGCGTATTTCACAGCAGGTAGAGGCTTGCATGAGATGGGAGCAGCAAAAGGCTGGATACCCGCTTCGTTAGTGCCAAAAACCAAGTAGGCACCCATAAGGCTCATGTCTGCCCCACGGCAGACACGAGTGAAATAAATGACCCTTGACATAGTCAGAGACCCGCATATGGCAATTCTCATAGGGCCCATGGGCTGCGGAAAGACCCAGCGCGTACTCGACCTGTTAGAGGGCGAGTACAGGGGACACTTTCACAATATCGTGATCCTATGCCCAACCATTCACTGGAATAGCACTTACTTGGAAAGGGCATGTCTCTCGCGGGACGACTACGTGTTCATGATTGATCCAGAGGGGCAATTGTTTAACTGGATCGAGCATCTAGCCAGGATCCTAGCCGGTGAAGAGAGCCTGTTCATCATCGATGATCTAATAGCCGACGAGAGCCTGGATAAGCGTCGTCAACCCCTGCTCGAATTGGCCATAAGTGGGAGGCACAAAAGGCATAGTCTATGGCTATTAACTCAATCGTATACAGCTCTTCCAAAGAAACTCCGCCGACAGAAGAAGCAGCTGTTCCTTTGGTACCCCCACGAACGCAGCGATATGAAGCTGGTGGATGAAGAAACCAACATGATCAACGATTGGGGTTCGATTAAAGCAGGACTGCGCAAGTCCAAACACGCTTGCCTGTAGGTTGTTAGGCTGGAGCACCCCAGAGCCTGGAAGCTTGTGGAGTAGCATGGATTATTCGTACCAAAACCGGGGCCCAAAACAGTAAGATAAAAATGTATTATCTTGCAAAATTACAGAGGAAACTTGAGGAGCAGCGCCAGTTAATTAAACAAAAGGCTAGTGAGCTTGAATGGCTGGATCAATACATTCAATCAGAACAGTCCGGGGAAATTGTTATTATGATTTTTCTCAAGCATACGACACCTAACGGCGATAAATACCACGATTTCCCGTACTATGAAGCGCGTATTCAAAGACACGATATCCCTAGGATGAGGAGTTGGTTCAAAGAGAAATTTCCAAACTCCGAAGAGATTGTCGTCATTGACAATCCCAACGGTGTACACACCCTCAATAAGTTCATCGAAGAAGAACACTTGAAGCGATACATATGCCACTTCAAGCTTATCGATCTTGGTCGAGACGACTTGTACGACCTGGGTGTCCCAGCAGTAGAGGACTAAGTCACAGTTTTTGTAGCTCCTACAAGCCACAAAATCAACAATTTACCACTCTTTTACATGCTCCGGAGGTAATTCAACACCCTCCGGTATTAACATCAACTCCTCTGACACAAAGCTTCGATCAGGCCCATCTGCCGATAGTATAACAGCCTCGTGCCTGTCACGATACGGTCCAGTCTATACGTTTTCTTGCTCCGACAAGCGTCTGTCTCGCGTCTTTTAGCATCACCGTGCTCTTCTCCAGGTTACAGCAGATACAAGTATAAGCCGTCATCCGGTAGAGGCTTTTCCTTCGGGTGCTGCTCACTTTTCATCAGGACTTCATTCAGCTTGATGGCTTTCGAAGGCTTCATGTCGATCATAGCCGTTTTGGAATTGTTCATGCTTTTGACGATAGTGTACAAGTGTTTAACCCAAGCGCTACTAGTTTCGTCAGAGGCAAGCTCTTGCGCATCTTGAGGTTTGAAGAGTCTCTCCGCAAGCACCTTGTTATACGACTCGACAAACGCCGTGAAAGTGTGGTGGTATTTGGTAGTTGCACGCTTTATCTCGACCTCTTTACTTTCTAACAGCTTTGTCACGTCCGACTTGAATTCCGAACCATTGTTGGACTGAAAGGTCTTCGGATATCGGAGAAGTCCTGCCTTGTAAATATCCTTGAGCATGTCCGCAACCTCTCTAGCCTTTTTCGTTCTCAGGGTTCTAGCTACCTTATACCTCGAGGCCACGTCAATGCCTGTGAGGATGTATTTATACGTGTTTTCATAGACTTTGTCATGAGGCATATAGAGCAAATCAAATTGGTGCATTTCATTCGGCTTTGTAATAGTGAAATGAGGGTAATTGATATGCTTGGGCCCTCGAATATGCCTGAGCCAGAGCAGTTGGCGAGAGAGGCAGTGAATAACTCTCTTTTTAGAAAGTCCAAAGTGTTCAGCGAGTAATTTGATCGCTTTTCGACCAGTCCAGAGATGTTCCGGAGAGTAGTAGATTTGACTTAGCTTTTCAGCTTCCTCAGTCGTAACTATATGTGCTTTTGACATTTATTAAATGTCAAAAAATGTTCTTTACATGTACTTGTACGCTGCAAAACCAAGGAGGGCCAAGGATCTTACGATAAACGTGAGCTCGCCGTCTTGTTGTTGCTTCGAAGGTATATGGTAGTCGGATAGTTTGGGAGCTTTCTCGATAGGCGCGATGTAATAGTCTCTCATACCCTCATCAAACTTCTTCAGACTTTCGCTAGCTTGACGCTTTAGCTCCCGTTGCTGATTGTACCAGTCGATCTTTGCCTGTCTGTGACGTACCCAAGCTGCCTGGTCAGCCTGGAGTAGTTCGATCGCTTTATCATGCCTGCTGCGCTCACCATCCCCCGATAGCTTAGAGAATAGGAAATTAGACCTGCTAAACGCGAGCGCGTTAATCGCTGCGCCTGCTACGAGTACACCAATAGTTGCCATCTTTATTCTAATATTCTACAGAGTGGAAGCGCCCATCCAAGATGTTCAACTGCGCATCTTGGAGCAAGTACACATAGCAGCGGATACCCTCACTTGTATCGTTAGATTTCTTGGTATCTTTCTTGGTCATGTGCAAAGTGATGCCATCGCTAAGACTTTGCAAGGGTCTGTCAGAACCATGGAGACTGTGATCTGGACTACTGCGGAAATCAATGAACAGGGCGTAGCGCTCCGTGAAGAACTGACCGATGGTCACTTTGCTATCGTGGAATCGGAAGAGTTCAATGATTTGCTCGAGATGATCTTTTGGGAGCATAGCATGCGAGTAGAGTTCATTCGGCTCACCTTCCACCGTAATCGTGATTTTCTCGATCTTTGGATTGTAGAGGACCTCATTGACTCCACTGTAAGATTTCACTTTGTCGGGATCTACGAATAGTAGTAAGACACCCTTCAAGCTCTTGGTGGGGGTGTCGATTTGCAAGTTGTATGAGGTGTCGGCTTTCTTCATCGTTATAAACTTGCTGCGTAGTACACGCTCATAGGGCGAACTTTCTGTACCTTAAGATCATAGCACTAGCGAGATCCTTGTTGGTAACCTTGTCAAATTCCAAGCAAATGTTGGAGATCTTGTACGCACTGTCAGCCGGTTTGGCTGCGGTAGACCCCGGAGTAGCCGTACCAGCATCCTTGATGACTTGGTCGTGAACTGCAAAATCTATTACGAACTGCAGCCTGTTGTGAAAGCCTGCTTGATAGAATGGTAGATCCCTCGTAAGCTTGAACATTTTGCCGATAGGGATGCAAAAGGTGTTGCCGTAAGCTGCCACGATCGCTTTTTCTGCATCATTTCCTACATGGTCGCTAGCTTTTACTTGTAGAGCTCTGATGGTACCATCATTGAGATTGATATCTTCTAGAATTAGGTTGTTCTCTCGGTCAAACTTTGGGATCCACAGATCCCGATACACCGCCAGGGTGTTGTAGTCCGAGATGTTCTGCGCTTCGTGGCTGTTCAAGCTTATGCGAAGGTTTTGAACCAGGGCTTTGCTTATGTTGCTGACAATGGGGGCGCTTCGTGTTATTACTTGTGAGCTCCAGGTCGAATTGGAGTTTGAGAGAGCTTGGAAAAATTACATCATCTTTACCCAAATTGGGTACGTCCACGTACAAGTCTTCGTTCTGGTTAATCGTACTGGGGTTGTGGTAGATCTTGACACGCTGCTTATTCCCCTTCATTGCCCGCATGGTTTTGATTTCCTTGTTAGGATCTAGCTTAGTTCCGTACATTTATTTGTAGGGAATTGCGTGTTGAATAAATAGATGAAAATCCAGGATATGATAACGAAGGCTTTACGCCAGAGGAAGATATTCAAGAATGAGCCTGAGGAGTTTAGTAGGCCTGACAATCTCCCCAGCTCTACGACAGAAGAGCAGCCGAGGGCCAGTAGTGCAGGTACAGGCGATAGTCTAGAGAATCATAATGGGGGGTGGTCAAAGGAAAAGTCGACTCGCTTTAAAAACACCTAAGTAAGGGGCTGAGGCAGCAACCTAACGCGAGACATTACGGCAGTTCGAACTACAAGGTGAATTTAAAACCGCTACAGCAATAGCGAGAGATTTACGTAAAGGAGGCATGGTAGCCATAGGCTTCACCGACTATACCACAATGCCAAACAAGGGTAGTAAGACTATGGCCCAGGGGATCCTTAACAAATTGGATAATGTCAATGAAAAGGCTGATAACATCGAAATGTTGCCGCTACTCGAGAACGTGCTCGATGACACGGAGAGCCTGATCGAAGATACTTCCTTTGGCGGGGATATCACAGAGCGTGAAAGAAGAGGGTTAAACTGTGAGCTTTAAATGATAAGGGGTAAACTCAAGCACTTGAAAGGCAAGATGGTCTTCTATGATAGTGAGATCGACAAAGAAGAAGCCAAGGTAAAAAGACTCCAGAGCAAGAAGGCCACGCCTGGGGCATTTGAGGAACAGCTAGCCATCTGAAACGAAAACATAAAGCAAGCGAAGGAAGGCCTTGAAAGACTACATGAACAAAAAGAGGCCACGGCAAAAGCACATGGTATACTATCATCCAACACCCAAAGCCAGCTGCTACATATCAAAGAGACATTGATGAAAATTGCGGGGGATGACACGTCACTCGTGGAAAAGCTCAAGATTCTCTTCAAGGAACAAGGCTTGACGATAGCAAGTATCGTCTCGGCTATCAGTCTGCTCATATCCACCATCGTACTCACTGTGGGAGGTGGCGGGGGAGCTGCTGCATCTGGAGGAGGGACTGGTGGCAAGGGTTTCGTACAAAAACAGCTTCAAAGACTCGGGAGATTTCTGAAGTACTTAGCAGGCAAAGCAGGTGCAGCTCTTCCCGGCATCATTGGCAGCGTGGTTTCGTTTTTTTTCAGAATAGCAGCGAGAGTTGTTGAGTTCGCGGCAAAGCACTTGTACATGGCCTTGGCTACTGCTGTGGGTATTGTTATTGCGTATGCAGGTAACAGGAGGAGTAAGGGTGGAAAGAATCGATGAAGAGTCTAGTATGTTGACAAAACACATTAGACCTATTTCTTCATCCAGATGAAGGCGAGGATTAGCCCTACTCCCAACATGATGATGGTAGCCTTGGTATTCTCATGCTGACTTGCATCGACTCCCGGCGCAGTGTGCGACTCTGATAGAGGGAGGGGACGGAATCCGTCCCCTTTAATTTCTTGCTTTGTTACCTTGCTGCTGGAACTGAGCTCCTGCTTCGCGTTAATATGCGGGTTAACACCAATCGAGAAGTACTCCTTGCTGATGAGGATTTTGTACGTGAAATTCATGACACTCACGATATGAAGGCCCATGTCGCTAGGAATCATGTATACTCCATGAGCAACCGAGAAGTCGACCTTGCTGTGCGCGTACCTGAGCACATTTTGGAATCGCCTTTTTTCCTCCCCCGTATCACTAGGCTTTGTGATCAAGTCCTTAAGTTTTGTCAAGTATAGACGCTGCGCATCGATCAAACTACCTTGATTGCCAATGATGTTGGACCTCGCGTTAGCTTGGCTCTGAAGTATGAGATAAGCGTAAAATCTTACGCTTTGGGATAGGCGTTCGACACTTATACGTGTAAGGCCTTGACTTTTCTCAATCATCCATCGACTCCATGAATCTTCATCGAAATAAGTAGACCCACTGCCGGGATAATCCTCGCGAATAGCTTGTCAGCTACTAAAGACCGTCTCGTTTCTCCACTCGATCTCGCTGTCGATTACTCTAAATTCACGATCCAGTTCCCCGAACTTCTGCTTATTGAAGGGGTTGTTGAGACGTCGAAACGTATCGGAACCCAGTAGAGAAATGTCAATATCTTGAAGAATTTTACGAATATGGAAATATACGTGGAAGCTGTAAACAGAAAAATAATAATAATAATAATAATAATAATAATAATAATAATAATAATAATAATAATAATAATAATAATAATAATAATAATAATAATAATAATAATAATAATAATAATAATAATAATAATAATAATAATAATAATAATAATAGAGACAAAGAGGAGGTCAGATGGTGCATGGAAATACCACAAGCGGATGTTGCGCAGTATGTGACTAAATTGAACTGAGTAGACCAGAGGCTGAAAGGGTGGCTTTGCCATGTATTCAACACCGCCCCGGAGTGGAATTCGTAATCAACGAAGATGTCTGGAAATTTCACCTTGAACGAGGACCCCTTCGCATCAATAACGATGTCTTGCATTGAGAGATCTTCGCCCTTGAGTCTCTTGAGATAGCGTCCGTGTGTAGGGGCATACTTTGCTCTAGGGTTATACGAGTAAATGCTCATTTTTTCTTTAAAGAAACATGAGACAACTCTACGTCACGGATATAGAGAAACATACGATATTCAAACCTTATCTATAGCAGGGCACGAGGATCGCTCTAAAGTCCATCAGTATCCCGCCTAGGTGGGTGAAACTTTTCACTAAGAGCAAGATCAACATCCATAAGGCGGGGTCTAAGTCGACCGAAGTCAGGGACTTGGAAGTGTCCATCTCGATTGCGCCGGGTTTGTATAGAATTGAGGATCTCGCGGCCATAGTCAATAGCCAACCGGGAGGGAGGATCAAGCTCTTCGTACTCAGGAACGGAATCTGTAGACTCCGTGTCAACGAGGGGTACGATGTGATAATCGATCAAGCACTGCAAGACATTATTGGACGGGCCTTCGATAACAAGGTAAAGTTTACCAAAGTATTATCACCTCGGGTGTTGGCATAGGGGCATTAGCATCAGGATTGGGAGCTCCCCTCTGCATAGCTATTGGTGGGATCACTATTGTGAAGAGGCTAAGGATGAACTACTCAAAAAACTTCAATCTGCACAGTATGTCAGCGGTACCTAGAGGAGCCGCCAGCTTATTCATAGATCGAGTGTGTTGAACAACATACTAGACTTCTCCAGTATCATAGTCGATGATGAGGTCGCCATCATGTACGACACGTCGCTGCTTTTCGGAGAGCTGTCTCGAGTATTCTTCGAGATTTTTCTGCCACGCGAGCCTGACGCAAGGTTCGCAATAGGGACCGTCTGTCTGTATAGAGACGGACTTGTACTTTGCCTTGCGGATCGCTTCGAGAAGAGGACCCCTATTCATAGTTGAGTAGTTACGGATCTTTAGTGCTTTCGCTTCTTTTTTCAAGGCGGGAACGTTCATGTTTGTTTTGGTATGCTGGATCAACAGCATACCAAAAGCCTCGACAAGCCACTTACAAGACAGTGAAGCCCTCATCGCCATCAGAGTCACTGAAGTAGCAAGTGCCGTATCCTTCAACCTCTTTTTATTTACACTCATCCAAGTAGGTCTGTGCGTAGTAGTTGCGCCCTTGCCTGTAGATACTCACTAGTTTCACGATGGCCTTACACTGACAGCTTTTTTGTGGTATCTTCTTCTTATGGAATTTTTTTCTGATCTCACCATCCCACATCTTGAGCTTGGTGCTGAGGTACCGCCTTTTTTTCACGCTGGCATTGGTGAAGCAAATCCCCTCCAGGGATTCCACCTTGTCCAAGATCTCTTCGTATTTAGCCAACCACTCGGGATAGCTTGCTAGATCAAATGACATAGTTAGCGCGGAACCCTCACTGTATTGAGAGACACCCTTTGAGCGGATCTTTTCAGGGGTCAGGATCAATCACGGTCCCAGGTTTCCGTCTTGTTCCTAATACCCAATCACGAAGCGCTCATCCTTGCCTTTGTTTGCTGGGATAGAATCGCTCAATATGATGTTTTCAGTCTTCACTTCTTCAATTTTTAGCGGTTTCGAATTGATGTAAAAGTCTTCAGACTTTACAGTTTTGTTTCCAAATTTCAACATCCTCTTTATTGTGGAAACAAAACTTCAACTAGCATTACACGGACAGCTACCACCATTATACGTGATGTAGTCCTGACATCAGTACCAGCAGAGCAGCTTACCCCTTATTAAGAACCTCTGTCCACAGCGACATCTGTCATAGGTGTTGAGTATCTTTTCATTGTCATCGCATTGTTCTCGCATGTTTATTTGAAAAATTTGCGGCTATTTATGTCTATGGCTACCGTGATTGTCGCAAAGACAATTCTTTTGCAAGGAACCCGGGAATGTTGTCTTTTCAGTACACGGAACTTTTATCAGATTTACGCCCCTGGCTTTACATAATTGCCTCTTGATTACATCCCTATACTTTTGCTCTTTAAAAACTTCCGGGGAAGAATGGAACCTCTTGGTGTATTTGTAGTGCTGGTTCCCATTGAATTCGACAGCCAAGCGGAGCTCTTCGTTTTAGCAGTCGAGCTCGAGGTTCTTCTTCGTCTTGGGGTTCTTCAACGAATTCGGCCTCGCACGTCCGAAGCCTTTGCCAAACTTTTTCTCCAGAAAACTGAACTGCCTTGGTGCACATTTCTCGCGTCTTGAAGTAGCCGGGGGTGTATTGGAGCATGCAAGGGGTTGAATTCAACGATCCTATTGCATAAATCCTGAAACCTATTCTTATTCATTTATATTACACTCACAAGTACTCCCCACGTACCGCTCGAACCTTGACTCAAGTTCATTTCCCCTCTCCAATTCTTGTATCAAAGCAAAAGCCAAGAGGGGTAGAGTAAAACCAATACCGGCCATGAAAATCATATTTACTGCATCTCCGACTATATCAACAAGTTTTGAATGAGTATAACACATTTATTTATATACTCATTCAAAAAGATTTTTCATCATTTATTAAAGCTGAGTATATGATGATCCCCAGGGGGACACGTCCCGAGATTTGAAATACTCCGGGACATATTCCAGTTGCAAGAGAACCGTCCATAGAGCACATTTTCAGGGTCTTGAAAGCTTCTGGGACATGCTGGAGCAGCCAGGGGTACTCTTGAAACGCCCTGGTACACATGGAGGTGGTGGAAGCGGGGGTTTCAGGGGGTAAAGGTGTCAAAGGAGGTCAAATGTAATTATATTGACTCCCTACTACTACTCAGTGGCGGATTTAGGGTATGTCAAGCTAGTCGGGTGGACGTACGTAATTTTCGTCAAAAGCCTTGTTGTTGCAATTTCAAAAAAAAAGTATATTGCTTAAGCACAAAAATCTTTCAGGTTGGCTTTCGTAATATGCTCCGGGTTGAATTTCTACAGAATTTTTTGTTAGTTATATAAAAACGGAAAATGCCTTATTCACACAAAAAATGTAATTTATATTCGTCTCGTATAAATGTTATTCTGTTTTTTTCTTACTCGGGGTTTCATAAAACGGTACTCATATTCGGCTTGTTACCAAAAATCTATTGAAATATGCTCTCCAGCGTTGAGAGGAAGCCATGCGGTACACAAAATTTGTAGTTCTTAAAACAAAGGCCTCCTGGATAGAGGGTTAAAATACTCATAATTTTTTTCAAAGCGTGCAGAAATTTTGACCTCAACACGGTGTGCAAACCGGTCACTATGAAACATGTCATTTTAAGTAAACTAGCTTTAAATCTCAGTATGAAACTGGCTAATATATAGACCTGTCCCTGCTTGGTTTTCCTCATATTGGCTTTAATGTATTTTTAAAATGGGATTTTATGCGCTAAGTTAAAAACGCCCTTTAACGCCTTGCGTTTTTTAACGCCCATTTCTTAGTGACTGTAAAAAACAGACTAACTTGTTTAAATTCCTGTATCTGCCCCTGTGAGCATCACTCGTCAATAAAGCAAATTTTTCATTTTATACAGTAATTTCAACCGAACTTATTAGAAGCTGAAAAACCCACTAGGTAGACAGGATTTCAGACAGAAGAGAAATCTACGAACAAGTCTGATGAGGTCTACTTAAAATATATATAGTATTCCTTTTACTTTGTTTACAACAAAATATACAAATTACACAAGTTTTGTATATTTATATTATTTTATTATTTATATATTTTTTGTATAATCGTCAAGATTATATTACCACGTTTAACTATTGTCGAAAATAAATACTGTCAAAAATAAATAAAAAAAACGTAGCTACGTTAATCCTATTGTGTAAATGAGCTAACGATAAGCTGACCATAGTGCACATGACGCGCTAAGACCTTAGCCCATAGTGTGAGCGTAAAAGTACCTGCTTAGCCCACAGATGAACTCTTCGTTAGGTCATCATTAGCCGATTTTTTCAAATCAAAATTTTTTGATATTTTTTTTTCGGCTAACAGTGAGATAAGTTCACTTCAGCAATCTTCAAAGGAAGCCGACATAAATCGTGCTTAAAGCGATTTATTCGTGTTAAAAATAGTAGTTTGTTTCGTTGTGAAAGGTAATTTTAAAATTAAAACAGCTGACAAAATTAAAAAAATGACGTTGAAGTAGAAGAGTTGGTGTTCAGGGTGAAAGATTTTCCTCTCTTTCCAGGCTACGTTGTCTTCTCGAAGTACTAACACATTATGCGCACTATGGTTAGCTCATCATTGGCCCATAGTGAGAACCAAGCTTTATAAAACATATTAAAAATAGTGTCAAATCTCATGTCAGATAAATATTGTATAATGTCATATTGTTACATCACGCTTTGACTTCGCGTGACTCACTAAAAAAATGCACGCTAAGTAGATTGTAGATTTATTACTCTCTATTTCTCTATGAACGACTAAAGTATCACTTTTGATTCTGTAAATGCAGTCATTGCAGCTGTTTTTTTTAAGATTTTAGTCAGCGATCGTCAAAATTAGAAATATAGTAAGCAAGAAGAAGGGAATTTGCCCGTCGATACTCGCATCTACTTGCTTAGATAGCGAACATTATATCTTGGATTTCCCAGGGTAAATTGAAAAACCCTTAATAACACGATGAAAGGCATACAGAAAATTTCTCCTTTGCACAAAATTTAACTTGTTGCCTAGCAACCAAGCAAAGAGCACTACCAAGTTGACATTTCGCAAAGCAACGACCGTATGTTTCCTGACTTGCGTGAATGCTTCGTATAAAACGACGCTTAAGAGAATAGTCACATGATTTTATGCACATGTTTTTTGCTCTTCTGCAAATGATGAATTGTTCGAATGTGAAATGTGAGGACATACATTGAGCAAAATCTTTCTCGCATTTGCACCCGTTCAATGACGCTTCGAAACCAGCGACCATAAAAGTCAGCAACAGCGTAAACAGGATACTTGTTTTGTCCATACTTAATCTGCAAGAAATAAATAAAAGCAATATTTACTCAACCAGAAAAAAATCAAATTAAAAATAATGAAAGTAATAGGGAGCATGAATTATTTTCATTCTAAACAATTTTTTATTCCATTAAGTCGTTTGCTAAAGAAAAATTTCTTTTTAATTATGATCTTACATCTCTTACATATTGATTTCCTTTTTTCTCCAAGAAAGTAGCTAGTAATACCACAAGCCTAAAGCCTAAATTCTTGCATAATTAGTTATTATAGTATTTGATTAGATCCATACGTGCCGCTGTGATGGACCCAGTCAGAGAAAGTTGCGCCTCAGCTAGCAAGCCGTATCCAGAAAAATTTCACGTAGAGAGCAATTTTTAAGCATGAATAAAAATCTTTGTTATAGTATAACTTAATGTTAATAACTTAATGACGATTAATTCACCACAAGTTATATATACATGCTCCCTCCAGGATACACTTCCTGAATTTATTTCACACATTCGTAGAAATGTGTGATTTGGTATGGGCTGCGTTCTGTCATGGTGGTAACGAAAAGTTGAAAGGGGTGCAAATAGTATCAAAATCAAGGCCACCACAAATAGCGCGCTATATTGACCAAAATTTTTTGTTTATGTATTGTTTTTTTGCGTGTAGCAGCGTTTTTTGTTGTTGTTTTCTTATTATCATGTATCTTTATATACTATACCCAAAATAATGAAACTAGTAGATATATATTCTATTCGAATTTCGAGATATCTCGCATCAAATGAGGGTGTTCATTGTTTTGAAATGATTGTTTTGATTTACTGTATGTTGACAATGTTATAATGTTTGAAATTGACTCGAGTTGAATGCTCTCCAGCCATATCTAAGTTATCGAAAAATAGTCACAACTTTTAATATGATTCAATTTATCATCATCTCTTTCTCTAAGTTTGTGCCTTAATATTTTATACCAAATTTTATCATTGTATATTTTATATTTGAATAAATACATTTTAATTATTTATCATCATAGTGTCGTGTGGGTGTCCAAACCGCTTCAGTTCTTGTTGTTTTTACATGAGACATTAGAAATTCGATTGACAATATTTTATGATAAAACTTGGACATCCATGTGTACGTGTACAAATTAAAACAACATTTTACGACGTTTCGAATGTCATACACCATTTTTAAGTAAAATAAAAATTATTCAACAGGTCTATATAAACAAGAACGTTACCATAGATACAAGATATACAAACATAATCAATACAATATTTAAGTATAAAGTATGTGTACAATACGATTGTGTGATCAAACTGGACGGTTTTCTTGTTAGTATTTACAATCCTCACTAAGAATTTAATAAAGAATTATGTTTGAAGTTATACATTAGGAAGTATTACACCGCGACAGTAATGCCACCAAAACTTGAACTATTGAAGATAAAACGCGTTGAAAATTTACAGAAACATTAAGATTGATTACTCTTTTGTGTACAAATACGTTTAATAGTCAACAAAAAGGGATTAAGGCTGTTTATAGCAAAGGTTTACGAGTCGTTGTGGGGTGCGCCGCTGGTAGAGTCGGAACAACACCTTTTTTATTTAATTTGTGAGAAACTATTTTTAACTTCAGACAAAAATTTTATTTCAGGGTTTGCATGACTTGTATCTAAAAGTTCGGACAGCTCACTTGTATTTTAGAAATGACATGTTTTTTTCAGTTTAAAATTTCTTGCTTCTATACTTTTATTTCTGTTACCCCGTCATTTTTAGCCTTTCGAAGCAAAGTTTCACATCATGTTACACAAAACCAATTTAAAATGGACTAAAATAGACTATGGGCTAAAAGCCGAAAAAGTTTCAAACTAAATCTCTGGCTTACCTGATATATCCAACAACACAGTAAAATATGCCCAGAAAACTGTTTTTTTAACGACTGATTTCAAATGAAGGATTCACTGCTTTCACTTATAAGATATTTGAGATATATTTTCGCTGACTATACAGAGGATATATTGTCGTCAAAAGTAATGCAATATTTGCTTACAAATAAAAAAATATTTTCTATTTGTTCTTTAATATAACAAATTGATTAAATACAATTTTATATACTTATAAAATCATTATTTAGTTACATATTGATTTACACAAAGTTTGAGTTCTATTTTTATTGGTCCATTTCGCTAAATATTCTTCTGTCATGTTAAAATGGGCGGGCTTTGTTTGCATACGCTAGATTACGTATTGTACATAAGTTTAAATCTAAATTTGTAACAATGACATGTTGTGAATGAAAAAAGAGAATTATGAAACAGTGCTCAGCAATGTTTATTTTGGGTGATGCTTCACAGATGTATTGAATCGCTTCGAAAACAATAAAAAACGTACAAGGTTTAAGTTGGCTGTGTAAACTATGGAACGTATCTAACGATAATTCGAAAGATGAATATAGCTACGTTTCAATGAATCATGTTAATATTGTCGTGGAAACTTGAAAAACTTAAGAAAGTTACTAAACATGTTTGAGTATTATTTTTATTTTACATTCCTATAAAGTGTTCATTATTTCTTTTTACGGAATTAATACTGCCTTTAACAAGTTATCTAACTAACTACTAGATAGCTAGCTATACTTGGTTAAAGACCTAAAATACGCGACCTAAGTTCAACGTGTTGTTTGTAGTAATTCACATAAACATTTGCAGTGTTCTTAATATTTATAATTTTTTTAAACTTTTTAGTTGCATTATGCGGATGAGATTTTTTTCGTCTTCAAATTCGAAAGTCAAAAAAGAAATTAATTTAGTTTGCTTGCCAACTATGCTTGATTAAACTATAGTCTTAGCCTAACATTTCATAAAGTGCATGACATATAAATCCAATTTTGTCATATTTGTTGACTTTCATTATTGATTTTTATTTGTTTTTTTCTTTAAAAGCTATTCTGAAGTAATTTATTTATCTTCTCGTAATGCTTGGATAAGTCTTTGTCGTAGATTAAATTACCATGTAAAGATTTATAATTAATCACGATTTTTTCATCAATTTATCAATGACTGATAGTCCCAAAATATGATAGACAAAGTTGGTAAGAAGCGTCATCTCGCGGTTTTTTTACTGCTGGCAGGCCACACAAAGGTCCCGAAATTTGAAAAAAGTAGTCATGTTGACGTCAGCGGCAATTAGCACATTATGGGAGTTTGGATCTAACTAAGAGCTTTACATCTTAAGTCTGCTGTGAATTTCAAAATTTGCTGTGGACACCTTGCCGATTTAATGTCTGTTACAATTTCTTTTTAAATGCATGAGTAAGTATAAATGCACCTGAAATAGTCAAAGTTATATAAATCCTATAACATGACTTTAATTTTTTAAACTGTTCAAGTAGAGATAGTAAAATGTATGTTCTAGCGCAGTCGATGGACGACAAGGGAATTCCCGAAATCCTCTCTCTCGGCAATTCCGGCAAATCCGATAAATACGACAATTCCGGAAATACCGATAAAATCTCGAGCATGCGCACTCGAGAATGGGGAATAATGCTGACATCAACAAAATTTTGAGCATGCGCAATCGAGTAGGGGAAAGTCTCATAATCGAGGACCAGTGTTTTGAAGTTGAGCTCTACTTATAATAAAGATGAGTTGGTTTCAAAGTATTCCTGATCGATTTAAGACACAGAAAATGTGTACCGGGGCGCTTCAAGTGGACCCCTGGCTATTCAGATATGTTCCAGACTATTAAAGACTCAGGAAATGTGCACCAGGGTGCTTGAATGGGTGCCCTCGCTGCTCGAATATGTTCCAGACTATTTCAAGACCATAGAAATGTGCGCCAGAGCGGTTCAAAATCACCCTGGGGTGCTACAATATGTTCCAGACCATTTCAAGACCCATGAAATGTGCGCCAGGGCGTTTGAAGAGGATCCCCGGGTGTTTGATGATATTCCAAACCATTCCATGACCCAGGAAATGTGCAACATGGCTGTGGAAGAGAAACCTTGGCTGTTCAAATATATTCCGGACCATTTCAAGACGCAAGAAATGTGCGCAATGGTAGTTCTGGAGCACCCCTGGCTGCTCGAGCTTGTTCCAGAATACTTCAAGACGCAAGAAATGTGCCGGAGCGGTTCAAGATGATCCCTGTCTGCTATATCGTGTCCCTGACCATATCAAGACACAGGAAATGTGTACCGGGGCGCTCCGGGAGCACCCCAATCTGCTCGAATATGTTTCAGACCATTCCAAGACCCAGGAAATGTGTACCGGAGCGGTTCAAAGGTACCCCTGGCTGCTCGAGCTTGGTCCGAATCAATTCAAGACCCTAGAAATGTGCGCTGAGGCTGTTGGAAGAAGCCCCCGGATGTTCGAGCATGTGCCGGACCATTTCAAGACCCAGGATATGTTCCCCTGGGGGTCCACGTGGGAGTTGATTAGATGAGATCGCTGACTATCTTACAACCCTCGGGTTGTAAGATAAATGGAACAGTGCCACGACTGTGAACGAGTACTTGATGTATATGATAGGTGCAGCTGTGGTCGTAGACTCATGATAAAGCGTAGAATGCTGTGTTAAGAGTACATCACGTATAATGATGGAAGCTGTCCCTGTACTAAACCCTAGTTGAAGTCTAGTGTCCACAAATAAAAGGATGTTCAAACTCAGTAACGAGATTGTTAAATCAAGGGAATTTTATACCAAAGCGAAACCATTAAATATCGAAGAAGTAAACGCTGAAAATATCGTGTTAAGAGTGATTGCCTATAAAAATGGTGACAAGCTAGCTCCTTTACTGATCAAGACACCCAAAAAGATATATTCCAATGGTGCCTCGCGTTACTCAGAGGGTTCCGCTCTCACCATGTCATTTGATCTCACCAACCGCCCAGAATGGCTGGAAAAATATGAAGAAATACTGACCAAGGTGGAGTCCCTCGAGGGTCATCGCTTCACTACTACTCCCTTGAAAAAAGGACGATATCTAAATACCAAGCTGAAGGAGTGAGAGGGTAGAATTAAAACCAATTACCACAAGAAAAAGGTACCGGAGGACAGCTGCGAATGCAAGGCTATCATCAAGCCCGCCGGCATCTATAAGCAAGGCAAACACTATTATCTCCAGACATACCTCGAAGAGTGGGAGTAAACAACATATAATATTATGACATTTCCTGCATGTGTTTTTGATTATGTCTAGGACTAGAAACTGTGGTTTAGTTTTTCTTGGACTTGCGTCAATTACATCCTTTAAAACAACACTTTTGGTATGATTTGACCAGATTCGGAAATTGTCAACACCTTTGTTGATTGGATTGGAACTTTTCATTTAAAGATTAGTAAAATTGCCTAATGTAGAGATGGATAAATGTCTGTAATAGCGCAGTCGCGTGCGCACACGGTCAAACACAACAAATCTAGTACCATCCGGTACCATCCAAGACCATTCCATATTAATCACCGCATCATCCAAGACCTAGTCCCTATTAATCCAGCACAATCCGATACCATTCCATATTAATCTACATAAGACCTAGTATTCAGATGACGTCATCAAAAGTAGAATAAAAGATCCTAAAATTATTCTAGCGCAATTTCCTAACAATCAACGCACATACAGGGGAATTTCCCTATCATACAGCAATGAGTAAAAAGGGTAATTCCCTAATGATACTAATATCATCAATGTGTACTCAAAAGATGCGTTAGTTTTTGAGTATCTCAAAATCCCCTGAACTTGTTAAAAACCGTAAAAGAAAAAGAGAATGGAATCAAAAACTGTCAAACAATTACGTGATATTACGTGATATAAAGTCGTGGTTTAACAGGGTATTGTAGACTACGTAAAGCTGAATTAATTAGCTTATTGGACGTACCACAGAGGCCATCAAGATGGGCTGGACAACGAAGGCCTGTAAGGCCGTAACCATATTACCAACGCCGGAGGCCATGGATATATTTGAGACCCAAGAGATGTCGAAAAATCGATCAATCGTAAAATCCAAGATGCAGGAATGGTATAACTGGCTGGTTGATGCCATCCCAAAGGGGTCGTGAGTAATTATGCAACATTCAAACGCAGGGTGATGGAGCTCTATGGCAGGGTAGCAAATACAAGACCTACACTACATGATGAAGTCGAACAGGAGGCTAACGAGGACTATCCACATGAACAGCCAGGACCTTCCGGAGTTTCCGAATTCCTGGTATAGGAGGTGCTGACGTTGACGGGTATATCGGGATGGTGCGACCCAACGTGAAAACCTTAGTTGTGGGACAGGTAGAGGATATGGGGTCGGCGAAGATACAACTGTCACTATGGATACATTGGAGAAAGCCGATAGAGGGAACCAAAGAATATGAGGAGGCGAATAAGGCCTTCCATAGTAATATGGCCTCAGTGTTCCAGGGTAGCAACGTAGATGACATCCTATCCAGCATGTTCGCTCAGGTGAAAACACATGTGGAAAACCTGGCATTCCCCAAAAGTGGCTTTACGATCGGGCGAATACTACACCTTGATGTAGATTTTCACAAATTTAGACTAACAAGAGGTTCATCATATATACAAGCACCTAAATGGATAGCCTCCAAGAAGGGCATTATTATTCTAAAAAATAAAGATGAGGAGTGCTTCAAATGGGCTGTTATAGCATCCTTGCATCATGAGGAAATTGAAAAGGACCCACAAAGAATAAGCAAGCTGAGACCCTACGCAGTCCAATATAATTGGGAAGGTATAGAGTTTCCGACAAGTATTAAGGATATATCAAAGTTCAAGGATAATAACAAGGAGATTGCGGTGAACGTCCTGTATATAGATGGAAAGAGGATCAACATCCTACGTGATCAACGCATAACGGGCGTGGCAAGCAGGTGAATCTACTGTACATCACTGATGGCAAGAAAAATCACTACGCGGCCATCAAAAGCCTCTCAGGGCTCCTGGGTATTGAGAACTCAAAAAATACTGCAAAAATGCACTTTTCTTAAACTGCTCTAGGTATTCCCCACAATCGAGGCGAGGGACAAGCATTACAGGTACTACAAGGACCACTCTGCAGTCAAGATGACAATGCCAACAGAGGCCGAAAAATGGTTATATTATAGGGATGGCCAGCAACAATTCAAAGTACCCTTTGCAATATATGCCGTTTTTTAAAGCTTAATAATACCAATGGAAGAGAATGTCAGAGAGACCAAGACTAAAAAGCTGAGCAAGTACGTACCATCTGGATGGTGTACCTATAGCACATTCGTCTATGGGGATGTACCAGATCCCCTAACGCGGCAAGGATTGCGTCACCCACTTCGTGAACCACCTAGAGGATGAGGTAAAGAGGTTATATAATACATACCCACAGCAGGACATGAAGCCCCTAACAGAGATCCTAAAAAGAGAACATGATGAGGCATCAAAATGCCATATCTGGCTAAAACCCTTCGATGACAGCAAGAAAAACCGTAAAGTCAGGGACCACTATACCGGACTATATAGAGGTGCAGCACATAATAGCTGTATTCTCAAATATAGAATACCCAGCCATATTCCCATCATATTCCACAATCTCTCGGGATACGACGCACACCTGTTTATCCGAGAACTGGGTGAGAAGTAAAACATGCAAGACATTGGCTGCATCGCCCAGAACATGGATAAATATATAAGTTTCAATATTAAGATTAAGGTACCACTTGGAGGTATGGGATGTGGTGATGGAGAGGTGTACAAGAAGATTGAAATTAGGTTTAGTGATAGTTTATGGCATCATCGCTGGACAAATTGGCAAGCAAACTCAACGATGAGCAGTGTCAAAATCTTGGTTTTTCACCGAGGATGACACGTTTAAGCTCGTGCGCAGAAAAGGCGTGTACCCCTACGAGTATATGGATGGATGGCAGCGATTCGAGGAGCTGGTACTACCTCCCAGGGAGGCATTCTATAGCAAGCTCAATACGAAGGGTATCAGCGATGAAGATTATCAATAGGCAAAAAGGGTATGGAATTGTATTACCCCGGAGGGTGATAACGTCACCATGGGTGACTACCAGGATGTGTACTTAACAAAAGACGTCCTGCTATTGGCCGACGAGACATTTCGGGGCGTTTGCTTGGACAACTATAGCCTTGATCCTACCCATTTTTACAATGCACCTGGTCTGGCCTGGAATGCGGCCCTAAAATTACGGGCATAAGGCTAGAACTCCTTACAGACCCCGACATGCTCCTCATGTTCGAGAAGGATATAAGAGGAGGCATAACACAGGCCGTACACCGATATGCCAAGGCTAATAACAAGTACGTGGGAGAGCAGTACGATCCGGAGGTTGAATCCTCCTACTTGCAATACCTCGATGCCAACAACCTATACGGCTGGGCCATGCGTCAAGATCTGCCCACAGATGGTTTTAAATGGGTGAGAAATGTCGAAGCATTCACCGAAAAGCGGATCAGAAAACTTGTTGAGGACAACAAGTATGGGTATGTATTGGAGGTAGATATTGATTATCCCAAGGAGCTGCATGATAAGCATAACGAGCTGCCGTTTCTGCCCGAACGAAGGAAGGTCCACAAGGTTGAGAAATTGATACCGAATCTAGAGCATAAGCGCAAATATGTTGTACACATCAGAGCCCTTTATGAGGCTATAAAACATGGGCTTGAGCTCAATAAGGTGCATGGGGTCATTAGGTTCAACCAGAAACCCTGGTTGGCGGGGTACATTGATCACAACACGAGGTTGAGAACGCCTGCTAGGAACGATTTTTACAAATTGACGAACATTTCGGTGTTTGGGAAGACCATGGAAAATATCAGAAATCATCACATATGATGATTTCTGATATTTTCCATGGTATATGTATAGTATATATATAGTATATGAAGTTCGTAATGAAGCCTAATTTCAAGGGTGGAAGCAGGTTCAGTAAAAACCTACTGGGTGTAGAGATAGGTAGGACTGAGGTTAAAATGAATAAGCCCATATACATCGGCCAGGCCATCCTGGATATATCAAAGCTCATCATGTACAAGTTCCACTATAATTATATGCAGCCCAAATACGGTAGCAAGATACAGCTTTGCTACATGGACTCAGACAGCTTTGTGTACCACATCCGCACGGAAGACTTCTATAGGGATATTGCGCGGGATGTTGAAGCACGCTTTGACACAAGTTCCTATAATCCCGATGATAATAGGCCCCTCCCCATAGGCAAGAACAAGAAGGTGGTTGGACTCATGAAGGATGAGCTAAATGGTAAAATTATGACCGAGTTCATAACGTTGAGGGCCAAGGCATAGGCCTATAAGAGTCTCATACCGGAGGGTGGGGATCGTGAGGCCAAGGGTGTTAAGAGATGTGTGACGAAGAAATCCATCACCGTCGATGATTACCGAAGATGCCTGGAAGAGGGCGTTGACGTCCACAAGAGCCAGGTCCTGATACAAAACAGGGTCATAAGGTATATACTCAGGACGTGAACAAGTTGGCACTAAGCAAGGCAGACGATAAGCGGATTGTACAACTCGATCAAATTAAGACGCTTGCCAGAGGCTTAGGGAAATAAATTGGAGGCATGTCTGTATATAGCCTTGCTCCTGCCCTATGCCCTAATTGCCTACATACTTTTTAGATATCGGTGTATGATAAAAGGAATTTCTGACATTGCACAAGTCTTTGATAATGCCTCCGCAGAATATGAAAATATCGAAAAGCCCATCCATAAGCAAATTTTGACGGAGGCCCTACGCAAGGACAAGGGCCATCTCCTGCCCAAAAAATACACAGAATGCTTTGTCGACAAGGCTCCAGAGGAGGTCATTGACAAGGTACATACAGAGCATGTACAGCGGGAACTTCAGGAGAAGGGAGAAAAAACCGCAAAAGCACTGTCAACCCATGTTATAAGCCTATATGCCAGCATGATAGGGAATTTTGTGGAAATAGACAGTGTTGAGGAGCTAAGGAGAGATATTGAGGATTACCCTATTATTCGGGATAGCATGACAGACCTTGGGATCCTCGTATACTGTGGCCTTTGGAGGTGCTTGGCCCCACTACTTGTGGTGGACCATACGGTTCGGCATATGAGAAAAAAGAAAGAGAATGTGGAGGAGGTCAAAGATAACAAAGATGAACAGTGCGTGTAGTATTATCATCAAACAAAAGCAACCTGAGGCCGTGGAAAAAATTGTTGAGGTAGACAAAAAGCACACGGGAAGGGTTGCTGCTGGCCAAATGGAACCGGTTTCGAAAGCCTCAAAATAAAGAACCCATGAAGTTTAGGCAGTTCTTGAGATACTTCGAGAGGGATTTCAACACCCCCGAAGCCATACTCAAGGGGATAAAAGAGGACATAGAGATCCTTGATGATCAGGGCCTTACTATCTCTCTTGTAGTAAAAAAGAAGTATTTTGTTATAAGTTTTAGGACTTATAACAAATGAGTGAAGAAGAGAATGAGGAGAGAGTCATTACAAAGCCCCTAAAGCGTCCAGGAAGTGTTGCACAGGGACATAAGTTGGTGGCACTCATAAAGAAGAGGAAGAAAGAAATGAAGCATCAAGAGGGTACTGTAGAGCCTGCAGTCAAAGCCTCTTCTGAGGCCAGTTCTATACAGTCAATGGGCAGTGTCCACATCTATGGAGTTGGAGCGATAGGTAGGCGTCTGGTATATATTTGGCAAGGGTAAAAACAAATCCCAAAACACCGCACCAGGACCCCAAAGGGGAAACAGGACAAAACCCAGCTCGTCAAGATGCAATAATTTTGCTAAAAAATAACACCTAATAAAATGGCAAGTAACGTAACACCTAAGGAAAAGGAGATTTTAGATATGCTATATGAAACGGTCGTGGACCTTGGTTTCACCTTTGCGTACATGGCAGGTAAAAAGTTCCTAGGCATAACAAGGCCCTCTACAAAAATGGACACCGAAAACGTCCTCAAAATGGTTGCTTATTTTTCAGCAGGGAGAGCAAGTCGTGAAATAGCTGTATCCAAAGGATGGCTACCTGCAAGTATAGTGCCTAAACAAAAATAGAGCGGACAAATATGAGTTATGGAAGGAGTCAAGGGAAAATTAGGGGTGTTCAACAGGATGAAAACTACCTAATCCTGTATTATCTCTAACATACGGCATTATACCCCGATACATCGCACTTATCGGAGACATCCCTGAGAAGGCAAGGTTCGTTGAGAGATATCGCAACGCATTGCGGTGCCTGCAGGGTAAATTAATATATACTCCACCACCCCTCGAATATTAGACTCGAAATACCATTCCCTTCCCTACCTTGGTAAACAAATATGGAGGCTGTGCAGCCCTGTACCCCAAAATTCACAATAGGAAGTGGTCGGATTATTGAATAAAATGTTGGATGTCGTAAGGGACTCCAACACGCAATCTTTACAGGCCCTACTTCGTGTGGCAGGACACGACGTGTTTTGGATCTACTTGAAGCTGAATACAAGGGACACTTCAACAATATCATCATCCTCTGCCCTACCCTGAGGTGGAATACCACCTACCTTGAGAGGGCTTGACTTTGGAAAGACCCCTATGTATTTCTGATAGACCCGGGAAATGAGCTGTTTGAATGGATTCAGAAATTGTCGTCGTTATCCGCGGCTGAAGAGAGTCTTTTCGTTCTGGATGACGTAAGCGCTAACGAGGATCTCGATGAAGAAAGGCAGCCCCTGCTCGAACTTGCTATCAGTAGGCATAGTCTTTGGCTCTTAACCCAATCGTATACTGCCTTGCTCAAGAATCTGAGGACGCAGAAGAAAGCACTATTTTTATGGTACCCCCACGAGAAGATGACATGAAAATGATAGGCGAGGAAACAATTCTCATCCTGGACTGGGACGAGATCAAAGTTGAGCTAAAAAATCTAAACATGCATGCCCTTTTGTAAGATTGGAACATCCTAGGAATTGGAAAATTTTGGATTGACCGTTATAAAATCCTGCGGGCTAGCATCGGTATATAGAAAATGTCTTCACAACTCGCCTGATTTAACGCAATACCCACAGAAGCTATTGAGACCTTACTTGATAAACAAAATCAGCCCCTGTTTAAAAGGGCAGACCTCAAGAGATTCCTATGTATCCTAAATCCTAGGCAGTATGGCCTTGATCGTCATATGACAACATCAAGGGGAGAAATAGAGAGTATACCGGGTGTAGTCACCGACTACACCTGGTCAGGTACACTAGGAGGAGGAAAGAACAGGCATGATGTATTTGTCACGTTCGACGGGGCATTGGAAATCACCGTCAGATCAAGAAAACCCAATGCTGTGGCATTGACAAAATGATTGAACTGGGAATGGGCGTGGAAAAATTACAGGAAACCATTATTGAGAAGGATAATGCCTTTGCCTTCCTAAATGATGAAATCGAGGACAGAGATAGCCAAATTATGGTTTTGGGGGATGGGATTGAGGAGCTGAAGCAACGTGCTGTGCTCCACCTCAAAGATCCTGGCAAGGATAACAGTATGGTAATAATTCAAAAGAATAATGATGATCCCTGTGGGCAACAGAGGTATGTAGCACAAAAAATATGCAATAAACTTGTTGATTACCCCAAGGGTGAGATCTTGGTGCTGGCCGAAACGGGAAATTCTATCGTTCACTATAATTGGCTACTGAAACGGGGTTGTATCTGCTGCAATCCGGAGAGATTCAGGCATTTTAGGCTTGGTGAGAATTATACGCATGAAAGACTCCTGGAACTCGCAGAATAGGTGTGGACAGATCTGTCCACACCCAACCAAGCACGATTTTCACTACTCTTGTGGGTAGTGAAAACTATATGAAAATACCTCTTTGACCACTTCAGCTATATGTGTGGGAGGGAAGGGAGTGAAATATCAAAAGATGGAAGCCTATATACAAGGGGTTTTGATATTCGGGTACCTGTGCTGCATTGCTGTATAAAGGCAGGATCAGTAACTAGTTATTGCCTTACCTGCCTGGAAAATTTCAGGTATCGAAATGGGAAATACTATGAAGGTCTTTAATACCCCACGGACGATGATCTTTTACACGGGGTAGCATCGGGCGAAAAAGCACGGGCAACATTTGCAAAGATAAGACGTTAAAGTTGTCGGATTTGGCTGATATCACGGCAATAGGCAAAATACTCAATTTTCCTATACCAGATAGGCGATTGATTGATATTGATTTGGATATTGAGCCTGATGTCATCAAAGGCATTGTTTATGGATTCTATACCGAGCCACCCTTGCTGCATATAAGAGATCCGGGTAAGGAGTTTGAGGATGAACCCTTAGACGTACTTCCGCAAATACTATTTACCACTCCTTCACATGTTCCGGTGGTACCTGACCATCCTCCGGAATAAGCATTAGTTCTTCTGACACGAAGCTCTGTAACCTGTAAGTACGTTTGCTGTAAAAGGCGTCGGTTGCGGGTCTTTTAGAGTCACTATGCTCCTCTCCGGGTTGTAGAAGATAGAGGTAAACACCATCATCGGGCAGAGGCTTTTCCTCGGGATATTCCTCGCTTTTCGCGAGCGATACTTCATCGAGTTTGATGGCCTTGTTAGAGTTTATGCCGATCATGGTAGTCTTGGTATTATTAAGGCTTTTGACGATGGTATACAGGTGCTTGACCCAAATGGTTCTAGGCTCCCTAGAGACCAACTCCCGGGCATCCTGGGGCTTGAATAGTCTTTTGGCGAGTACCTTGTTGTAGGATTCCGCGAAGGCCGTGAATGTATGGTGATGATTCGTTGTTGACCTTTTAATTCCAACACCCTTATTCTCCAGTAGTTTCGTTACGTCGGATTTAAACTCACTACCATTATGACACTGCAATATTTTAGGGTAGTGTAGGGATCCGGCTTTGTAAATATCTTTGATCATATCGGCGACTTCGCTAGCTCTCTTCGTTCGTAGAGGTCTTGCTACCTTATAGTATGAAGCCACATCAATCCCCGTTAGAATAATAAACTTGTACGTATTGCCATACAACCGCTCATGGGGCATATGTAGCAGATCGAACTGATGCATCTTGTTGGGTGTTGTAATGGTAAAATGCGAATAATTGATCGTTTTATGACCTCGAATGTGTCTCAGACAGAGCAGCTGTCTACTCACCCTATGAATTACCTTCTTTTTAGAGAGACTGCTCTCCTTCCTAAGGAGCTTGATAGCCCTTCATCCGACCCACAGTTTTTCCGGGGTATAGTAGATATTGCTCAGCTTTTCGGCCCCTTCTTTGGTAACAACGTGCGTTTTTGACATTTCTTTATTATACATGTTAAAAAAAACGCGTTTTTACAGATATTTATAGGCAATGAACCCTAGCAGGGACAGGGAGCCAACAACGAATGTTAACTCACCATCTTGTTGGGTTTTTGAGGGTGTGTATAAATCCTTCAATTGCGGAGCCTTTCTATCAGAGGCAATATAAAATTGATACATAGAATCATCAGACTCCCTCAAACTTTTCCTCGATTTTATTTGCCTTTCTCTTTCCTCGTTGAACCAGTCAAGTTTCTTTTGCCTCTTCCGTATCCATTCCTCCTGTGCCTCGTTAAGCCTTTCTATCGCACGATCATGACGCCTGCGCTCTGCCTTGCCATGCCCTGAGAGTTTGCTAAATAGAAAATTCGTTCCAGAGTAGGCTAGGGCGTTGATTAGCGCGCCCCCGCCATGATCATAAGAGTAGCCATTTTATTCTGAGACGAAACTTGCCCACATAGCTTGGGTGTTGGTATAGTGTAGCCTTTTCGCTACCTCTGCAAGCAATGGGGCATCCCCATTTTCTCGATACCGGAGTGGTACCTTGTAATCGATGTGCCACTCTCCATGGCTATCCCATGTCATCCCCTCAGAAAACTGAATCTCAATATGGGCCCTCAGTGTAGCCATATCACACCCAAGATACTCCCGGGAGCTAAGCTCTTTGTTTCCCTTCAAGGCGTAGCGGGTTTAGTTTCCTACGGCACCGGCCAGATGCCCTGAAGGGTCGCAAATGGCACAATATCGCCTTTGTTTTTCATGCCCGCAGATGCTTCCACCTCCACAGTCTTTGCATAATGATCTTATCCTTTGATGGTGGCAGACGCTTCCACCCCACACTCTTTGCATAGGGACCCCTGCCTTGATGATGACATATGCTTTCTACCCCCACAGTCTTTGCATATTGATCTTATCCTTTGATGGTGACAGATGCTTCCGCTGCCACACTCTTTGCACTCTGTTCTTCGCCTACCATGCTTGCAAATACCATTACTCCCACACTCTTTACACCTGGATCTTACCCTTTGATGGGGGGAAATGTGACTTCCTCCGCAGTCCCTGCATTGTCCGCTCTGTCTTTCCTGATGGCAAATCTCACATCCCTTACACTCCTTACAATATGCCCTCACCCTTTCATGGGGGCACTTTATATGTTTCCGTGACACCTTGGCTATGTTCAGGCATTTAATCCACATTTTTGTTAGTTGACCGTTTACCTTGATCATAAAATTGTCCAAAGATAAAGAAAAATTACACTTCGAGCATCTCTCGGTTCCATCCATATTAACTCGTTTTTGCCCTTGGGGACAAACACGAGTTGTGGTCATTTAGTACTCCACGCTATGAAACCCACCGTCCATGACATTCAGCTGGTCATCTTGAAGCAAATACACGTAGGCCATGAAATCTTCGGTTCCGTCTGCTTTCTTTGTGATATGCAGCGCGTGATACCATCAGACAAACGTTGTAAGGACCTTCCGCTACCATGTGGGTGGTGATCGGCAGACGCCAGAAAGTCGATGAAGAGGGCATACCTTTCGTTGAAGAATTGCCCGATGGTCACGTTCGAGTCATGGCTACCAAAGACGTTCATAATCTTTTCAAGATGGTCCTTGGGTAACATTGCGTGAGAGTAAAGTTCATTTGGCTTCCCTTCCACCGTCACGCTAACCTTCTCAATCCCAGGGTTATAAAACGTTTCGTTAACGCCAGCGTAAGCCTTTACTTTTCCAGGGTCTATGAAGAGTAGCAAGACACCCTTAAATGATTTTGAGGGAGCAGAAAGTGTTGCCATATTCCTCCACTATTGCTTTCTCCTAATCCGTTCCCACATGACCGGTTGCATTGATCTGCAGGGCCCTGATGGTCCCGTCGTTAGGATTGATCCCCTCTAAAACAAGGTTATTGTCCCTATCAAATTTTGGCAGGCACAGGTACCTATATACGGCCAGGATATTGTAATCTGATATGTTTTGAATTTCGTTGTTGTTCAAAGTGATACGTAGGTTCTTTGCCAGGCTTTTACCAATGTTACTGACAATGGTACGTGTCGTGTTGGTCCCCGTCAGCGTCAAGTCAAATAGAAGCTTGAGACTTACCAGGGAAGATGACATCATTCCCGGACATATGAGGCATATCCACACGCAGGTCTTCGTTCTGGTTGATGGTTGAAGGTATGTGACTTATCTGAACCCTTTGTTTTCGGCCTTTTATACCAAAGAGTTGCTTCGTCTCTGCATAAGGATCTAATGTCGTTCCGAATGCACTCATGTTTATTATATATAGGGAAACTATTTGAATAAAAGAAATGCCAACCAATCCAGAATTTGTGCCTGACATTGATATTGATGATGATGATGAGGATGGGGGCCATCCAGATAAACCCGATGATACTACATCAAAACTTCCCGGAACGCCAAAACTCCCCGGAACATCAGGGCCTTCAACAGAACAACAACATGGGGATCTTTCGGGGCAGAGGCAAAAGTTACTAAAATCAAAGATCGATGGACTTTACAATCATCTTATGGAAACATTGGGGTTACAGTCTAATGCTAGGTATTATGATATGTTCAGGGAAGGGGAATCAACTTATTGTAAAGGAGATAGTGAAGGGTAAGAAAATGTTCAAGGAAATAGTGGTTACAAATCAAGATGGCAACCTAAAACGTGTTGGTCAGATACAAACGTTCCTGGGTAGTAATCGCCTGCAAGCCCTTGGGTTTGTAGACTATGTTACACCCAATAAAGGTGGTAAATTTAGGGCCCACAATCTCCTTAAAAGATATAATAAAATAGAGGAGGAGGCCGAACATATTGAGATGGACTTATTGGAGGAGATGGATGAATTTGTAGATGCCACGGAGAGCCTTACACAAGACACTTCGTTTGTTGGACCTGATGAAGGTGGTATCACCCCACGTAAAAGAATGGGACTTGACCTTGAGCTTCAGACGCTAAGGGGTAACTTGAAAAGCCTGACAAATAAGATGATCCTATACTACAGTGAGATTAATAAGGCAGAGGGCAGGGTGAAAGAACTTGAGAAGTAGAACGTTGGGGAGAAAGCGAAGAAAGAGATTAAGGATCTGAATGATATGAAGAAGGCTATAGGGGAAGCACATAGTATACTATCCACTGACATATACCCCCAACTCAGACATATCAAAGACACGCTATTGAAAATTGCCGGAGATAACACAACTCTGCTTGAGAAGCTTCGTATACTCTTCAGCGGGTGGTGAAAAAGGCTTTGTGGAGAAACAACTGGAAAGGCTAGGAAATTTCATTAAATATCTGGCAGGCAAGGCAGGTGCTGCCTTGCCGGGTATTACAGGTAGGGTAGTCTCCTTCCTTCTGAGGGTAGTGTCAACCATCGTTACATATGCGGGAAAACATCCGTACATGATCATCGCGGGAGCTGCAGGGTTGTCGTGCTATACGTGAAATAAGCCCTATTTTTTTCTCAACCATATATATGCCAAGATTATACCTACCGCTATGGTGATTAATGAGGCCTTGGTATCCTCGTGTTGGTTTGGTGGGGGTTGTTCGGGTATGGGAGAAGATGTTGTTGTAGGCCCGGGAGGTGGTATGGTCTGTATGGTATGATTGGGAGAATGCATAGGATATGTAATAGGTGGTGGCATGGTATGCCTTGGGAGTATAGGAGGTGTGGCATGCTTCGGGGTAGGGTATGTATAGGAGGTGCCGCATGCCGCACAATAGGCTTGTTATTTAGGTCAAGCTGGATACCAATCATCGCACTTGCAAGGGCAATCAAAATGTTGTTGTTATACCCTACAATTTTGGCTATGGGCAGATTCATATCGGAAGGCAGCATATACACGTGATGCATGACAGCAAAGTTCACTGGGGTACGGGCATATTGCAACACCTTTCGGAACTCCGTAACGTCATGGCTTACATTCTCTTGACGCCTAGGACCCCAGCAATAGGACCACGTAGGCCCGGATACTCTCACTCAGCTTGGTCAACCCTTCAAACCCCTGACTTGTGGGCATAAAAAACTTGGCCCAATCACCATCAACCTGCGGCCACCATCTACCATCTGTCAATGACGACATGACAGCCTTGAATTTGTAGAGGCTATTAGGATCTGCACCATATTCGCGGCATACCTGTGCGTATCCGGATGTGGAGTATGGTTTTTTTGTATTGTGACAACCCATCGTCATACGGCATGGCGACCTTCATTCTTGCCAGAATACGTCGCATATGATATAAAGCGTGAAATTTGAAGATGGAGTTAATAAGGGGTACAGAACCCGTCATGTGCTTGGCACATATGCCTAATGCCGTTGTTGCGCAATGTGTAGCGAAATTAAACTGGATATTCCAGAAGTCCAATGCCTGCCCTTTCCAATTCACATTAACAGGGTCATTGAGGTAAGTTGTTGGGATCTTGATGGCATACTTCGTGAACTTGCGAAATACAACAGAGACATGGGAGTCTGTACTCACGTACAGGTCCTGGTGCTCCAAATTTGTAACACCAAGCGGCCATTCACCCCTGTTACTTTTATACTTTGCAGAGTAGTTGTATTGGTACTCTTGTTAAAACAAAGATAAAACAACTGTGCACCACCGATATCAAAAAGCCTACCATATTTGAGGATTACCTGGGACAGGACACCCGCATAGCCCTGAAATCCATCAGTATTTGACTTGGATGGTTGAATTTGTATAGCAATACAAAGTTACTATACGTAAAGTAGGACCTGACCAGAGGGTGACTCGGATCAAGATCATCAGCGGTCTATACAAAATCGAGGTTATTGCGACTATTGTCAACAGCCAAGCGCAGAATAAGATTAAAACGTTCGACCTGCACAGTATATAAGCGGTACTTAGAGTCCCAGCATGGGTATGAGCCTTAAATATATATTTTATAGACCTTTTGAGTCTATAAAATATATAGTTTTCTAATCTTCGCCTAGTAGCGACTCCTTTTCAAAGTCTTTATACCGACATTCTGTGATGTGTGTCTGGGGGTAGTGGTTTTTACCTTGTACGTATACGGACGAAAAGGCTAGAATAGCGCTGGCTTGGCAGGGCTCATCGTAGGGTACCGGCATACAATAGAACTTGGTGGTAATTGTGTCCTTGTAATATCAAAGCTTAGCATTTACATAACGATCCTTTTTTACAGGCTCTGTCGTTAATTGCTCGGATATCAACTCTTCGACCTTTGACCATATTTGACGATACTTCGCGATACAATCAGGATATTCCTCACAATCCAGGCTCATTGCCGATGACGCATTGGCGTTATACTTGGTCACCCCATTAGGGGACCAGATTTTAGATGTCTCTACCCTCAAGGCCACCACAACGTCCTGTGTACGGTATCCTACCACATATCGTTTGTCCTTACCTCCATTGGCGGACATGGCATTCGATACTGTTAGGTGATTTATATTGATATCTTCAATGTTTGTGAAGGTAGCAGCAAAATTGTAGAAAATATTAGGCTTAACAAGCTCGTTCTCAAATTTCAGCATCCTGTTTATTGTATATTTCGAACGACTGCAGAGAATTATATGTCATCGTACATACGCAACCGCCCCCATTGTACATGATATGTTCATTATAACAGTACCAGCATAGCATTTTACCGCTTACAACAAACCTCCTGCCACAGGTACCTTTGTCATACGCATCGAGTACCCTCTCACAGTCATTACAATGTTCATTCATTTATTAGCAAGTCCAGACGAGCCTCCAAATCTTTAATTCTCCGTTCATTGGACCCCTCCTTCTCCTCTTGTAGACATGCCAAGGTTAAAAGTGGTAGGGATAGACCGATGGCGGTAAGGAAGGTCATGAAAATCATACTTTTCAAACTATATTGACAGTTAATACACATTATGGTATATATTTGAGCATGAAGGGATTTTTTTTCAACGGCTTTGTTGCACATTCCCGTGTCTTGAATTGATCAGGGACATACCTTAGCATATGGGGATCCTTTTCAAAAACCCCATTCCACATGTCCTGCGTCCTGAATTGATCTGGGACATGCTCGAGCACCCCACGATCTTTTTTTTTCTTGCTGTACATGTCTTGCGTTTGAACCTATCGGGGACATATTGGAGCACCCAAGGATTTTTTTCAACAGCCCCATTGCACATGTCCCGCGTTTTGAAGTGATACATACTCGAGCGCATAGGGCTGTTTTTTAACAGCATTATTACACATGTCTTGCGTCTTGAAACTCATTTTTATTAGTATTATTTATCTTACAAGCAGAAGATTGCCGAGATTTACTGCGCATGCGTTGATCGTTGATGATTATTAGTATCATTAGGGAATAACCCGTTTTACTCATTTTTTGTATGATTAGGAAATTGCGCTAGAATGATTTTAGGATCTTTTATTCTACTTTTGATGACGTCATCTGAATACTAGGTCTTATGTAGATTAATATGGAATGGTATCGGATGGTGCTGGATTAATAGGGACCAGGTCTTGGATGATGCGGTGATTAATATGGAAGGGTCTTGGATGGTACCGGATGGTGCTGGAATTGTTGTGTTTGACCGTGTGGGTACGCGACTGCGCTATTACAGACATTTATCATCTCTGATTTTTTATTTTTTACTTGCTGATGGACTGAGCAACCCTTTATTTGGCGCCTGAACGACTCTAACATCAGATATTTGTCATGTTCACCTATACAAAAGAAAAAATAAGATGATTTGATTGTTATGAATTTGTCAACTGGCCGAAAATGAAAATAGTGCTTTCAATTCTGTTATCTAGGCAACAAAAACAAGACGTATGATATACGCAAACAACCTCGCGAATAAAGTTTACAAAAAGCTGTCTATCAAATTGGGATTTTTGTTACGAAGTTAGACACGACATATTTTACTATTCAGATACGCAATAATATTTGTTACACACTTAGTTTTCAAAATTGATTTGTGAGACCTTCCTGAACGGAAAATTCCTCGAACTTTTAATTTTCGATGGGTCCGTCTTGGGTGAACCGACTGACAGGAAGAAGAAAGACCACAAACCCACAAACCCCAAAATTTGCGAAATTCATTAATTCAGTTAATTCTGCCTACATTCACTTTTAAAAAGTTTGGTGGAAACACCTTTATTTACTAGTTAGTTAAACAAGTGTTTTGAACACTTGTCTTATCTTTTTAAAAAGTAAAAAAAAAAAAAAGTAAAAATAGTTACCAAGATGAGATTCGAACACACGACGACTCCCGTGTCGGTGCTCAGAGAGGCAAAAATTTCCATTCTTGTAGGACACATTTGCGTTTTAATACAAGCTCACGAGCTTGTAATTAGTGATCAATATTTTGTGGTTAGCCTCATAATTTTAATAAATTTACCCTGTCAATTTTTTCCAGGAGGGGCAACAAAGTCGGTTCTAGAGTGTTGTACATGCAATACATGTTGGATTCACGTCGACCGACACTGACAGTATTGTAATTATTATCGATCTTTACTTTAATAAGTATGTGGAACGAAATTTTAGTTTTGCGCGATCTAATTTTCCCACACATTGTTGACGTTTCGCCAAATTAAACTTTAGCACAACGAGTTGTTGTTGTTCCGCGGTGAGTTCACTTCACAACCTCGTCCCCAGAGTTCATCTACGTTTATGATATTCAGATTTGTTGTATTTCCAGATGTCAGCTGCAGTAAGATGTTAGCACCTCGCCGTATTATATCAAAGAGAAACAAAAAGCACTAAGGACAACTATTGGCTGGTTTCAATTTTGCTTGCAACTTGCGTAATGCTTCGCAATCTTTCTTTTAATTTCTAGTTTTTTTGAAAATTTGTACACCTGTTGCCTTCATCGCATAGATTTTGAAATGCTGATCAAGAAAATGTATAGTGCACAGATATTAGGGTTTGAAGGTTTTTTGATGATGTCATCAACCCGTCCATTCTGAAACAGATTTGGGGACGAAGGTTTGTGTTTTTGCAGGTCTTTGCTGACGTGAGAAACATTTTTAAACCCTTGTACCTTATTAACCGCTCATTAAAAGCGCACGATCATATACATTTTTCTTGATCGGTATTTTAAGCTCCCTACAATAGAGGCAACGTGAAAACAAGGTTCTAAATTATTTTCTTTATGGATGGGTTGCTGACGTCGTCAAAACTTAAATGACGCTTCTTTTTCGTTTTTAATCTGCACCGACTAGTGATATTAATAAAGAGACTCAATCTACGTTGATAAGAACACGTATTTCAGATTTTTGCACTACATATCGAACAGTACGATGCTAAGCTATGCACGTAATATGTTCTTTCACTCAATAAAATATCTACTCAGAAATCCCACATCAAATAGCTTCATTTTGTCTAATAGATAAATCTTATTAAAATTACCAAATTTCTTAAATACTGGCGTATCTTAGAATGTCAATCAACTGAACAAACATGTCAACCAAAAAAACATGTCAATTGATCCCAGTGAATTAGTTCCTATGTTGTCAGTATCTAAAATAATTTCTGATGACACCTTCTCTATTTTATAAGAAACCAAGCGTATGGCCAACTAGTGAAAGTTTATTAAAGGTGAGGCGAACATAAAACTATTGTGTTTTTCAATTGTTTATACAAACTTTAGATGACTTCGTATTTTAAGTGTGACAAAATACAAAACAATTATAGAAATAGTTTTTTTGACCAAGCTGTTATTTAAGGTCTGAGCAACACTTAAAACTTTCATATCTATTCAACAACAACTTTACAAATTGCAGAGGAGGGGCGGCGAATCTGCCCTCCCTTTGACCATTGGGGAGCCACCAAATAGCTTAGCATAAATATGCATTTTTTACTTAATTTTGCTAACTAGTTATTACATAAACCAAACAAAAGCAAAGAACATTCCGGAACAGCGGATCTGGTTATTAAAATTAACTCTGGCATCAAGACGTTTTTTAATAAGTTTCTTAATTTTTACAGGGCTTATAAGAGGGATATTCAATCAAAAGCATGCTTTTGACACAAAACTTTATCAGAATAACCTACTCGATATTTGTATAATTACTTGTTATACCAGTTCTTTTCACTTCTTCCCAGCAATGGGTGATTAAGAATAAATAACAACTCAATATGGTGATATTGGTATTCTCGCCTCGTTGGTTTGGCAAAGCACATATACAATACACTGAATTCTCGCCTCGTTGGCTTGGCAAAGCACATATACAATACACTATTCTCGCCTCGTTGGCTTGGCAAAGCACATATACAATACACACAACTATGATGAACGGCATGATGATCAGCAACTGGATGAAAAAACTTCTCTAGCCCATGGATCCAAACGTGGGAGCTTTATAGCCTTTTTTCTACAATCCCAGACAAAATAAGTGGCAAAATGTCATTTTTCCAGTGAAAATTCAGTGTACCCCCCTTCCCCCAATATCAGAGTTGATTTAGGCCTTGTTTTGTGCCCTGACGCATAGAAGCAACACTGATAAGGGGGAGGGGGGGGGGGGGTGAGAGAAACAGTATTTTATGAAAATTGCCACTATATTTTGTCTGGGATTGTAGAGAAGAAAAACCGCAAAGCACATATACAATACACTGAGGGGTAAAAGAGCCCAAGTCTGTAGGCTGCTATATCAAAGAAATGTCGAAATGTTTCTTTTTGCTATCTTTTATGTATCTGTCTTTGACAGTGCTGCTAGGAGACCAGCGACCGTGCCTCTCTATCAATCGCTCGGTAACTCCATTGTTAGAAGCTGCGGAAGCTCCCCCTGATCTTAAAGAGTGCAATCCATATTGGCCACAATCATGAAATGATTTGCTTAGGTGTTTGACGAATGTTTTTCGAGCAGCAATGTATGAAATTGCTTTATTCCCTATCGCGTTATGACCATGTTTGTTCTTTGCTAACCTGCAGATCAAAAAAGACTCTGGATCTGAAATTTTTGACACTTTTAAGTACTTGTGTAGCCAATATAATGGCCAAGCAGTGCTGTCATTTTTTGCAATATAGACAGTGTTGCTCTCAACTGATCTGTTCTTGACTTTTCAATGAAAATTTGGGCAGAATCCTTTTCTAATTTTAAGTGTTTCAGTCTAATGTTCAGGAGTTCACTTATACGAAAGAAGCCCGCGAAGCAAAAATACATAAAATTATGAACCTTAAATGCATCAAATTTTCGGACTTTTCATACTTAGACACCAATGTCTTAATCATTTTCGCAGTAAATGGTTCTTTACGATTTGTACTATTTTTTGAAAGTAGCCGTTTAGCTCCTTCGAATGCTAACTTTACAATTGGGCTGTCTGTAGGCGATTCAAGACCTGTATTTAGGTTTCCCCATCGAATTCCACAAAAAGCCGAAATGACTGTACTGACAGAACTCTTTTCTACGACTAAATCGTTTAGAAAAATGTAAACGAAGAACGGGTCAGCCGGACAGTGTAAAACTTCAAAATAGTTACTGGACCATTTCACCCACCTATGCCATGCCCTACGATATTTACTGATTGTCCCTGGAGCAAAAGCTGCGTTGAAAAGAGCTGGTAGGTTAGCAGCTTTTTGTCGTAAAGACTCGTCCCTAATAGAATCTAGTTTCTCCTAGATGCCAATGTTGAGGTGATCTGTCAAAAAAGAACAACTAGTTGATTAATTAATACAAAGTTTGCGTAATCAACATAAATTGAATTCTACATTACATCTTAGAAGTTATAGAAATAATTTTCCAGTAATGTTCTCAAACTATGAGCGCGCAAACTTTACTGAGCGCGCAAAGCACCTATTACAAGTCTTCCAGCTATATAATTTGAGGTATCGTGAAATTATATAGCCCTGTGTGGCGCTGTGCTGAAAACAGTCAATTGATCGCTATAATTAAGTTTGTTCACGATATCCTATGGGACTCGAAGTAACATTGCTATTGCATAAAAATTAGCAAAACCATTAAAAACAGATTTACAACCTGTGTTATTAATGTAAAATGGGTCCAGCAGTATAAACGACTTTATAAACGAATCAAAAAATTCCCTGTCGGAAGATAATAATGGCTAAAAATAAGACGATGTCCACAAAAGGACCAATAATACGCCATCGGCTCTGCACAATTTCGCGTGTTTTAAAGTATCACCAACCATACTAATAGGTGGACAAAACCAATTAAATTCTCCTAAACAATCGCAAGAAAATGCATTAACGCTTTCTGAGCCGGAACAAAAATATTTTGAATTGAACCTATCACACTTTTTGTTTAGGTCGTCGGCAAATCGATCTATTGTAAATTTTCCGAACTCTTTTTGTATGAAAAGAAATGACTCTGTGTCTATGCTCCAGTTATCTGTATCCTTAATTTTGGAAAGAAAATCGGCTGTAGAGTTTTGTTCGCGAGGGATCCACGAGGCGAATAATTTTATATTGGTACGAAGGCAAATTCCAAAGATATCAATAGCCAAAAGTTGCAAATGTTCCTTAGTGCTACCAATTTCGATTATTCGAGCGACGTTGACATTGTCCGAAAACCATTGAACGTTTTCGTTCGCAAGTTTGCTTTCCAATGCCTCGAGAATAAGTTTAACTGCTAGCAATTCTCGGTATGTAGAACTGTTTTGTTTTTCTGAGGAAGTGAAGTCGCCCCTTGCTATTGTTTTATCTAGCCTTTCTACTATGTAATCGCCATACCTGCCGCTACTAGTGTCACTGTAAACTACTTTAGTCGTTGTCGGGTTAACCCTGATTCTAAATCCGTTTGATTTTTCTAAATTTACCAGTCAAAATAACAACTCTTTTTTTTTTTTAAGAGGTTCACTTATATCCATCGAGGAGTACCAATTTTTTCTGGACACAATAAATGCGCGTACATTTGTCTAGTGTCTAGTCAACGAGCCTATTGCAATTGACATAGAGATCAAGGAACCGGCAATTCTTGAAATTAATTTTGCGCTCACCGACTTGGAATTAACAGCAGTAGATAACAGATGTAAAAGTTTTATATATTTCTGTTTTGGTACGGAAAATTTCATTTTTGTTGTGTCGATATTAAATCCTATATAAGTTCCAATTTGCGCTGGTTCTAAATGCAACTTTTTTAAATTAACTATAACTCCTGCATTATGTAGATCGTTTTGAACAAGACCGGCTTGAAATTTTGTTAAAGAATATGATTTTGCGCATAAAATACCGTCGTCTAAATACAATGTGATTTTGATAGTGGTAAAATTTTGTCAACCCATTGCCGTATGTCCATGAAAAACCAAGAAATGTCCTATCCTGTTCTTGTATGCTTATGTGGTGATAACCGCTTTTAAGATCGTTTAAGATCGAAGGTTGAAAAATAAAAATCCTTCTTTAAATGCTGTGACTTTAAGGTCTTCGTATTTAAACTTCGGAAATTCAATAATATTTTTCACATGTCTTAAGTCTAAAGCAAGCCTTAACTATTTTCCTTCGGCTACAGTGAGCGGGTTGCAGCAGTATGGCATAGTTTCGACTTCCTCGATACAACCTTGCAAAAGAAGCTCCTCAATACTGTCCTCGACAAAAGTTTTGTGTCTCAAACTAGAAGCGTTGTTTTTAGCAAAAAAATTTGACGGCATTGTTTTAAATGGTAAACGATAACCGTTTTTTATGATGCCCAAAACATATGGAGAACATTTTAATTCGTCTTCCTAAAATGTTTTGTTCTTTTTTAGGTTACCAACTACGGAGATGCCATTTGTACTGCCTAACTCAAATTCCCAATTTTGACTGGCTACAACGAGAAAATTAAAATAAACGTAAAATTAAAGATTTAACACAAATCGGACTGTCTGCAATAGTTCAGAAAACTTTTATCTTCTGTCGCTACTTTGGATGTTAGGTAAGTTGCAAAGATTTTTGGTAGGACAATACGCCGAAATATGTCCTTGCTTTTGACAAATCCAACATAATCGCGGATAAGACCATGTAGATGTGGGGTTTCGTACGTTGAGAACAAACGTAGTATTTTGACTGTGATAATTAAAGTATCTTCTGCGAGTTTCCGCAGGCTTAAATCGTAACTTTGCTTTTTTAATTTTTTCCTTTTTAGCATTTGCTGTTCTTATTGCTCTGTTTATGGCGCGCTCGTCCTCAGAATTAGAGGCTAGATCATCGCTTTCATATTCCTTAGCAGTTCGCCAATCCTCCCTATCCGCTAACCGTATAAGTTTGACAAGTTTCCGTATTAACTTCTTACCTTCAAGGTGTTCTTTAGTGGCATTAACTTCATTTTCAGCGATGCTCTCTTGCGCTCTGTCTAATGTAGTAAGCAGTTTGGTGCAGAATTCCATCTGTTTTTGGTTACCTCGCCCTTTTAAGTTACTTGACTGTAAGTTGCGTTGTTCTTCTATAGTAGCTTCTACCTTCTTTTCGTTCTTTTCTAGGAACCTTTTGGCAATTGTTTCTGCAACGGTAGCAGCAGCTTCTGAAGTTGATTCCTGATCCTTGGCAAGTTTTGCTTCGACAATCTTTTGGATTTCTTCGTCCGCCATGTTTGCGACGCCAAGGCCAACTGACGATCGAGGAAGAACCCTTGCGAGAATCGCCTGAAATACTAACTCACTGCGCATAAGCAGTCACACCTGCAAAGCATTGCCGTACAGAATCTGAAAAGAAACTTAGTTTCCAGCAATCTGCGATAGTGGAAACCTCGCATATATGTACTGCTAGCTACAGTAAAATTATATTTTTTTTGCAAAATCGTTTCTTGTTCTTTTTCTTGATTTTAATTAAAGCACAACTTTATGTTGATCTATATAAATATAGATGGCTATGGGGAGATCGATAACGAAGAAAAGTGAAAATTTAAGTAAAAAGATATATATCGTATAAGTAGCTGTATAAGCGGCTAATTATACTGTACGCACCGCATATATAATTATTCTGCATAGATAAATAGGATGTCTGTATATTTTATATGGCTATAGCTTACATAGGGAGTCCTAGAGTATTTAATGCTCATTTTAAGATATGCAGACTCAATTAGGGTCCTCGCTCCACCAGACAACTCCCTGTAGCATCTAACAGCCCACATAGTGTGTCATCTCCCCTACTTTTCTCACATGGCTTGCGTTAACACGGAGCTATGGTAGCACTTCCCAACATTAAATTACTGCTAAGTGAAATCGAACCCTGTTCTCCCGCACAAAGTGTCAGAGTTTAACCACCAAGCTATGGCGCCATTGAAAACGGCTAACTATTCTGTTACTGGCTAATTATCAGTTCTCCTTGTGCCTAATTTGCTTGAAAATCTTTCTTTAACTCACCCATAGTATCACAAAAATATTTTTCTGAGATTTCTTAGAAATGACTTGATTTTTAAAAATCTCACGAAAAGGACCCTCGATTTTTCAAATCCACAAATTTATTGTGTGTGTACCGTTTTATGTTTCAACTTGTTGGATTCAATTTGTCAAACAAAACAATGACAATCAGTTTAATTCAATAAATCAATTTCAACAAAATAAATCCTGTATTGTCCACAGGTTTCAAAATCATGCATCGCCTGCTTAATATGTTACTTGTTTAAGAAAGATATCAAAAGCTTGCCTGATTAAATTTATATACATATTTATATATATAATATATCTGTGCATTACATCGCATGGATTTGTATCTTTGTATTAAATTCCCTTTTTAAATCAAAAAGGCAAAGAGAGGTTAAAGAGACAATAATTAAACAACCTGGTTTTAAGGCAGTTTATGGTAAAATTGTATTCTTGTTTCTTATTTTAAACGTACTAGATTAGCTGTTATTAGACCATGTACCATCATCATTTTCAAAAAATGAAATATTCAAATGCTAATATGTATTTATTACTGAATTAATAAACAATGAACTACTTCATCATTCAAATTGAACTTGTTTAGAAATTATTATATTCGAATCGTCAAGTTTCTACATAGCAAGATTTGTATTCTGGAATTTCCAGAATTTTCCTGTTTCAAGAATATGCAGTTAAAGTTTTAACTGTTATTTTAGAATACTTTATATAGCTATGTAAAATTTTTATTTTTTGTTTATTGAGTTGTATTTTAACATTGCATGTTAGTTACAAAAATAGTTGAGCATTGTGACACTCGTGATTTGTTTACCCCATAATTCTCCGTTTTCAAGGTCTACTTTAAATTTCAAAATCCTTTAGGCTAATGATGGAAATCTTAAAGCCGCAAGGCTTCTTGTTTCTTAAAAAGGCCAATCGCGTATATCGTATTCAATAGCCTCTTCTCAGGTATCTTTTCCTACTAAAACGTCTCTCCCATGATAGGTGTCCAGCATCTTTTGTAAACATGATGTCCTCTTATTAACGGGTTGAATTCAATTTTGCAATACATTTCGTATTTAAAAAAGGTTGTTTGCCTCGCCATCTTGCTTAAAACAAACAATATAATTTGCGTTTTGCTTGCATCATTGCATTGCAATGGTTTCACATTCGAAAGAATTAAAAGTTACACACTCAACTTTAAATTGAAAGCAGTGAAGTTCGCCAAGCTAAATGGTAATCGTCTTGCAGCCAGAAAATTTAACGTTGATGTACGTCGCATTCGTGAATGGAAGAATAAAAAAGAACAAATCAGTGAACAGTGCAGCAAACCACTTGAAAAGCAAAGAAAAATGTTAGATGGCACTGGTCGGAAGCCTGCCCATGAAATTGTCGAAAACAAAGTTCTTGAATGGATTTATGATTGTCGTGAAAAGAACTTAGGAGTTTCTTGCATACTCATTATGAAGAAAGCAAAAATCATATTTAATTCAACACAAACATCATCTGAAACATCAGAATCATTTGTAGCAAGCCGCGGGTGGTTACGTTACTTTATGCGTAGACACGGACTTTCTATAGCCCAGAAGGACCCAGAACAACTTATTGGAAAATTTGTTTCATACGTTATTCACGCAAGGAGATTACAACAGAAGTTCAATTTCGAACTCTCTCCAATCTACGCCATGGATGAAACCCCTGTCTGGCAAGATATGGTCGGAACAACAACTACTACAAAAAAGGGAATCGAGATGTTGTGTTAAAATCGACTGGTCACGAGAAAGCACGTGTGTCAGTGTGCTTAACGGCCGGATTCGATGGTCAGAAGATGAAACCATTTTTTTTTTTTTAAGGGTGCAAAGCGTGAAGTCAGTCAGTTAAACAAAGAGTTTCATAGAAAATCTTTCGTAGCATCATCTGAAAATGGCTGGAAGAATACACCCTTAACAAATGAGTTTGTTCAAAAGGTTTTGGGATCTTTATTGTTTGCTAAGCGCCTGCTTGCTTGGGATATCTACGAATGCCATATGGAGGGTTTTGTCAGCAAAAGTTTGAAGCAAAGGAAATTGAAAGTCTGCTTGTTCCGGGGAGATGTACAAAATATATCCAAACTCCGGACGTGTCGTGGAATAAACCATTTAAAGCTAAAGTTTCTGAGGAATAGATGAATGGTTATCCACAGATGGTATAAACAACCTCACAGATGCAGGAAACTTAAAATCGCCACAACGTTGTGTTATTGTCAAATGGATACTGAAGGCATGACGCCAGAACTTATTTCTAAATCTTTAAGGCAGGCGCTTTGAACATTTTGGTTGACGGAAGCCATGTGAGAAAGGGTTTTCCGCACTGAAAGATCAGCTGTTAACCTTAATGAGTCCGAAACAAACCCATTTACTGTTATCGAAGGGCAGAGTGAGGATGAGCTTCCTTCTTTCATTTTAGTTGACGAGGATGAAGAAGGAGACGTAGACATAGAAGTTTCGCCAGTATTGTATTTTGTTTTTCTTTTAAAAAATATTAAAGTGATACGGTATTTTATATTTATTTTTTTATTAGCGCCTTGGCTTGAATTAGTGCCCCCTTAAATGAGTACCCCCTCTGGAAGGACGAAAATAAAATTAGCGCCCCGGCGCTATTTAAGATAATTACGGTATTTATATTGTGTTGAACTTTGAACTTAACTACTGGTAGCCTTGCAGTAGAGCTATAAAAGTGTGAATCAATTATTTCTTCTTAGCGTTCAGCATGAGAATAAGATTGATATCTTAGGTGGTTGTCTAGTTGAGCAATTGCAGTGATTGCACGATTTTCGTACCTCAAATGGGAGCTTTAAATGCACTAGGACCCCCTTTGTAGGACCCTCATAAGTACAAGATTAAGGTTTCTCCTGAATTTATATGTACTCTGGTTTTCCAATTTACAAAATCATTTTTAAGAACTCGTTGTGTATGATCTTTTTATACTTCAGACAATATACTTTCTAATACAACCCTGATTCATCACACTCAATCATCACACTCAATCAGATATGTATCGATATGTTTCTCGTTAGGAGATCTTATTATTGATCAGATTCAAAATGGCTAGTGTTTTCGTTTTATTACTGCTGATTGATAAAAAAATCTTTAAGGTTTAAAAGAGAAAAAAAAGGACAAAAAAGTGCCACAGCATCAGATTTCATATACTGTTACACATTTTGACTTTTGACATTTTTTGGGGGAAAGTAGAAACCAGGTTTAAGAATCACTCATCGGTTAGAAATGTTGGCTAATTTATGCAATGTAATTATCGTTCAACAAATTGAGTACGCAAGGCTGCAATTAAAAAAAGTAAAAAAATGTAAATAATAAAATGTTTATCGAACAAAGGTTTAGAAATACATTTAATCCTAAATGTGCATATTGACCATACAATGCAGATCCTGCAACACCAGTTGGGCGGTTGGGTGGCACTTTTTAGCCCCCTATCCACACCCTAATCTCATAACCGTATCTTAGCGTCTTAGAGAAAAAAACAGCGAATGTTAAACGAGATGTACTGAAGAAAAAGAGAAACTATTTTCAGGTCTTCTTCCCCCTTTTGAAGTTGAATTGCGAGAATCAGAAAGAAAGGCAGGGCCATTCTCGACCTCAGAGCCGTCGTTTTAATCTCAAGGAGCTCTGGGGACGAGAATGAGGCAGGACTTGGCCATGGAAAGTAAAACACTTAAAATAGCCAATCTCGTTTATACGTATGTTATAACTGTTTTTCCATAATTTATTTCTAGATCTAATAATTTTAAAAGATACATAACTAGATGATCTTTTCTTCCCAATTTTCTTCGCAAGTCCCAAACCCCTAACTGCTTAATACAAGGAAGAGCACTGTCGAAATACTTGCCACCTAGCCAGTGTTATCTCAGCAGTTGATTGTATTCATAAAAGTTGTTTACATCCAATCTCGCCCCCAAGCCTCATTAAGCATTTTTATTTGGCAAATATAAAAAGCCTAATAAATCCTGGTGACGAGGTTGGCTTACATCGTCAGAACGCCCTCGTAATTTAATTACTACATTCTTTAGGGCGGGGATGTCGCTAACTTAATTATTGGTAGCATTTTGAATGCTTATGAAGAGTAATTTCAATACACAATAGCTATTCAATGACAGGATAAAAAAATATGTAAAAACACTGAAAAAAAAACATACATTTGTTTTCCAATAAGCTAGCTGGAACTATCGTAAATTTTATCTGTATTAAAAATCTCATGCTAAAAATTACGCGCGCAGAATGTTTAATGGCGTTTTATGGCAGAAACGTCAATGTTGTTAATAATGAGTAATTTTGAGCATGCACTTTTGAGAAACATTAAGAGAATTACCCCCCTTAATTGAGTTTTAAGTTGTTGACCAAGATTTAAAGATTTTATTTCTGCTTCTTATAACCGTGCAGTTGCTACATTAAAAAATGTCTTCTTTGAACTCAGGCGCACGTAAAAACGTGTTTATATAATAACAACTTTAAGTTCAATTATTTTAAATAAACATGAGTTTTTTAGCGCGTGTGAAAACCAGGTGTTAACGTCACATGTTATAATTTCAAGCATTAGCAAAACGATATAAAAATAAGTAGTCTTAATCGACAGGAATCATTTTACACGAAGAATCAACAACAACATGAGAAAATTTATACTTCTTACAAAACTGTTGACTTTAATTTTAACCGATGTTTTTACCAACTCTAACGCAACCAACGGTGAGTAAAATGCTGAAATGAAGCCTTCTGTTGTATTTCTTGTTAGTTATAAACAGAACTGTGCGAAATACTTTAAAATAATTAAAAGCCCGCAAAAATTTCTTTCTCCTCCCTTCACATCAAAGTTGCACCAAAGTTTGAGAAATGTACTTGCAGTTGGAATAATTTGCATTTCTAATGGCATAAGATATTTAGTTCATATGTTACATGCATTAAAAGACACACTCGGTGTGGAGTGTTCGGATTTTTGGAGAAAAAAAGCTGATTTGTTATTGTTCTCAACTGTTGTGAAAAGATATAAGATTTTCAAAAATCTCCATAGGAATTTGTCAGAAATAGGAGCGTCATCTGTATCATCTATAGAACCAAATAAATAATGAATTATGATCCCTTTCAACTATGAAGTAAACATGACTTTTTTTCCTTATGTTGAAAAGGCTTTAGCAGATAATATTTGGCCTTATCAAGTCCTGAAGTTGCAAAAATAAAAATAAATTGCTCTAAAAGTGAATTCAGAGTCAGGGGTTTAGTAATAAAGAAAAAAATCTAAATAATAGTCTGCAGATGAGTGTTAAAATCTATTTGATTCCACTTACTTCCTAAACTTTTAATTTAATAAAAAATTAAAAACTTGAAAAAACTGTTTTATAAGAAAGTAAAATCAGATATTCAAAAGATCCAAAATCTATTACACTAATAACACAGATATAAAAAAATACATGTAACTAGTAATTTTCAAGGTCTTTGGTCACTCCGTTCAAAAGTTATGGCCGACGGCAATACGCAAAACTGAAAAAATTGATTTTAAAACTTGTTTTACATTTTTTTTTGTTGGGTTATATAATTTACAATAACTCATTCAAATCGAGCACGATTGGGTATTTTACACCAAAGAGGTTTACACATAAAATTAAATTTCTTGTGACGTCATCAAAATATTGCATGCATCAATGTAATGTTGTTCTGAAAATTTTGCACTTTTATTTATTTGAATCATGGATGCTTTAAGTTTGTAGCTTCATGCCGAAAAATAGTCATGGGAAAGATTTTACTGGAATACATCATATATAGACTGTATTCAGTACATTCTTAAACTTGTTAGCTAGAAGCTGAATATTGTGTTGTGTTAAGATAAAACATGAAATTTAGGAGAACGTTAAATCTCATTAATTTTACGTGAAAAAATGGGTACTGCGCTCATGTGTTTATTGTTTTGGAAAACAATGGAGAATTCAATAGATTCGTGGCGCTTTAAATTCGAGCTTTGTCTCCTTCTCTCTTTTCATCTCCCTAGCTGTCCAGTAAAAATATGAAAAAACTTCAGCTCGTTCTTTTGTTATTGTCGGTCTCTTATTAATGCTAAAACGCCAAGTTCAAACATGTTTGATATTTACATTTAGATTTCTTGGGCGCCTGAAACGCTATTTTTATCATCTATATTATAATGCCCGTATCCGTCTGTCCATCCGTCCGTCTGTCTGTCACGCAAAATGGTAGCTTAGCTGCGCAATAGCGAGAAGCACGCAATGCGGTATAAAAAGGACGGGCGAACCCGTGGATTTTCCACGGGCTAACGACTAGTTTTTTTAAATCCTTGTAATAGAATAACGCTGTCTGTCTTTTGCTTTAAAATGAATTTTTTAGATATTATCACAGTGAAAAGGTAAAGAAGTATAACTGAGAAGCACAAAAGGCAACTTTTTTGTTATAATTTCTGAAGCTGATTTAAAAGGCCAAACCGAGAAACCTGTTTAGTACTCAAGTGAAGTACATTTAAATAGTGTGATTTTAATGCGTGTGCTTTAATCACATGTACTTTCTAGACTTGTGAGTCCGCAAGTCGGCAAATGTGTTGGATAATTTTTTTGTCTTCCCTGTTTGTTATTTCATGACAAAATAACACTATTTGATAGGAAATTTATCTGGCTTTTACACAATATATGCTTTTATATCGCAATTTAGGAAATATAGACAGTATATCCATATGGTTAATAGACGTTTCTTGTATCCTTAATCCCCTAAACATATTTCCTACTATTTCAAGTTTTTTCTTTTTTTTTTTGTAGAACCAACACTTGTTCAACCGTTTAACTTTACCGTTTTTGACAATGTTAAAAACTTCACCAAAATTGGAACAATCAAATCAACTTCGAATGCAACTATTCAATATTTTATAGTCAGCGTTGAGAGCACTTTGGAAGATGAATTTTTCAGGAAACCAAATTGGAAATCTATTACCCTCAACGGATCGCTTATAGATTGCATGCAGTTGGTACTTTACGACATACCAAGAAGTCATTTCTGCATTGATCACAAAACTGGTGAGCTGTACACAACACCAGAGTTCTCAAGGACCAAACCAAGAGTCAACACAACTTATAAGATTACTATTCGTGCACAATTGAACCGTGAAATGTTTACTGATCAAGTTTACAATGTTTTGGTGATGTCAGAATGCGACCAAATTACCATATCATATAATAAAATACCAAAAACTAATTGTGATAATAATAAGATGCTTCAATTAAAAGATATTTCAAGGAACACCACTAAAGTTTCTACTTTCAGTCACAGTTATTTTGTAGAAGACGTTAAATTTTATTTCATTACGTCGCTTACCGTCGATATGACCAAGGAAACGGCACCCGAAGCGGGAACAACAACTATATATATTCTATTAAAATACCACAACACCGCTCAAAACGTAAGCTTCGTGTTTCAAACATCACAGAAGTATTATATCGATTTAACTCCAATTTTTGACGTTAAAAGTCCAATAACTATTCAAGTAGAGTTAACATTTTTCTACACAGACCTCACAGGCCGAAAAATTAACGGACCGTATAGACTTAACCAAAACCTATTCACTTTTCATGGATTCAAAGCATTAAATGATTACTGCGCTCACTCATATGGCAACTGCATCTTGTCGACGGAAAATTACTTACAAACAGTTAAAAAATTGAGTCATTGTAAGAGACATATTGATGAGAATTTGTATGGACTAAAGTATGGCAACTGCAATGGTAAGCACCATCTTCACGTGACTCTGATACAGAAAACAAAAAAACTGTGAAAAGTGTTTTTTTATATTTGTGCTAAGACACCTTGTTCTACTTAGTACCACCAAAACAACATTTTTACATGTCAGATAAGGTTAAAAATTTATACACACGCCAATTTTATGATGCTGAATATGATCTAAAGGTCAAAACATTAAAATTGTAAAATTATAAAAAAGTCATTCTGGAAACGTGTGTTGTCCACAACTCTAAAAGGACGGCCCAACCACTATGAGATATTTCAAAAATTAAAAGTATGTGATAAACTTGCTCAATCTATAACCTTTTGATTAACCAGAAAAGAAGCATTAAGGTACCTTATAGAGGTGTTAAATACGTCGGTAAAATGACAAGGACGGACGAAAAATTTCACCGATGAATATTTTGAACCGATGAAATTAATGACAGCTGGTTTTTTCACCGCAAAAAATTTATTGCAAGATTCAAACCAAATATCTAAAAAAAATTTCGCCAGTGGAGAAAACATCTGTAATTTTGCGAGAAAAACTTTCGCGTCTTATTATTTGGAATGTTCTAAAGCATAAACCTTAGTGAGAAAAATCTTTGCTGCACGAGAAACTTGTTGCCCTTAAAGTATGCCACAGCAACAACAAATCAATTTTGAATGTAAACCATTCAGTTATAACAGCTTTGTTCTGGAATCTCTTACAAATTTACACAACGCTAGCAAAGGTAGCCTAGTAAGATTTTTCAAAAAAAGGCCGCGGACTTCGCACTGCAGTAAAAAAATTATATCAAGTGTATTGTGAAGCAGGTAATGGCGAATTTTTTTAAACTTTTTTTGCAAGATTTTTAGGATTTGAAAACCATTTTATTGTAGGTAGCAAGCTACCAAATGTATTTAATACTACATTGGAATTGGATCTTCCGAGAGAACAAATGATAAAAATAGTTGACGGAACATTTATTGGCAAGGGTAACTCATATGCATACAATTTGATCAGAGTAACTGGAGCACAAGATGGAGATTTCGGTAGTGGCTTCCCGCGACCAAACGAGTGTACTTCAGAAGAAGTATATACAAGTCCGGGACATTTTTTTTGTATTAACAACATGAATGGTACCATATACACGACGGCGTCTGCAGACAACCATTTAAAATCGAATGACACGTTTCTTTTCCAAATGGAGGCAACAACCAAGACATTACCTTTTCGCAAGAAACGCTTTACCCTTAAGTTGACAATCACAGATCTTTGCTCTCCTGGAAGTCAACATTATACTGATTTGATAACCCAATGTAGCGGCATACTTCTTTCCAAGCCGACTGAAAGTCTACTCTTCCCAACTAATGAGTTAAAGGCTATTCTTGGTGTTAGAGTCGATGCTTCTTTGATTTTGCTTGAAAGCAGAAGCGTTATAATTCAAGCTTCTGTACATGCAATAAATTTCACAAAAAATTTTACCCATACTATTCAAAGGTATAGTGGTCAAAGATATTACTACTTTTCCGTGCAGGATTTTATTTTCGATGGAAAAGCTGGTAACAACGTTCGCTTCCAAATATACCAAGCATCAGAAAACAATTTCAAGAAAATTAAAAATATTGCTAAAGATCAACTTGCAATGGTATATGTATCAAATTGGCGAAGTTGCGACCTAGAAAGGTGCTTGAATTGGTATCGGTCATGGAAGACTGGTTTAACTTTATTCAAAGATGACTATAGATGTACTGAGGATTACCGATTTGCAGGCCTTTATTATGAAAGATGCTTAGGTAAGTACATATAGTCATATCATACTGACCAATGCAATGTGAAAGTTGTTTTGCAGAAGCAATACGGTTTTTTCATTATTAGATATGTTTACATTGGCTAACCGAGTTGACTTGTATCGCATCCCTTCCCCCCTTCCTCAAAGATATTTGCTCCTGAAATTCGGGGGAAATTTAGTCACTTTTCCCCGACCAATTTTTTAGATTATTTACTTTTCCCCGACTAAATATACTAAATATAAAAAGAAAAATATCAAGATATTTCTCAGCACTCATTAATTAACGCTTATTTCTTTAAAACTTCGACCACAGTAACACTGGTTTAATCCAATACAATGACAGTATTTGACTTTTCCTTATTTTGTTCTTGCCCACCGACTTCTCCATTTTTGTTTTCGGAAATTGTAACAGGAAAGTTTGTCTCATCTTCGTTTTCGGAATCAATTTCTCCTTCCTTGGCAATACCATCATAATTCAAATAGTATAAACTGTTGACGAAACCATTCATTATATCTAGTGTGTCTCTGTGTCTTTACATTCAAATTGGAGTGTTAAGGTAATTTCCAGGCATCCAGCTGGTATAGGAAAGGCTCTATAAATAAGAGACTTGACACTGCCATGAACTTTAACACCTTCGGTTGAGATGAAAAAATGAACATCTTGATATTTCACGAGGCAGGTGGCCAACAGTGATGTAATTGTCGTAAAACCGACAAGCATAAGGATCAACTTGCAAAGACGATTGTAAGGTTTCTAAAACTATTGAGATTTGTTCTCCAAATCTCGCATTTGTCCGAGTTTTGCTCAGAGCAAAAAAAGGCGGGGAAAATTTTGGTCGGGTGCAGAAAAGTCGGGTGGAAATTTTGTCGGGAAAAATGTTAGTCACCACCCCTCAAAAAAAAACTCTTTTTTCCCCGATGTTTATATATACTTAAGAAAATTTTAAAACCTTTACTCAAAATGCTTTGTTTATAGGAAGATAACATGCACATAGAAAAGAAACGAGTGCCATTTTAAAGATGTTGTTTGTATTTAGATTTAGAGCCACATTTTCTAAATGGACCATACGCAGAACTAACGATTATTGATGGTTGCAAGTATAAATCGGTTGTCAATTTAAACAAATATGCATTTTACTTGCTAAATAACGTTACTAGAATCAACATAACAGAGGGAAAAAGAAGAAGAAGAAGGAGGAGGAATGCTGCAAATGACCCTAATCTCCTTACCTACGATTTTCCACGACTGGTTCTCAACGATTTTAGACAACAAGGAGATATTCAATGCGCCCTATACGATATCAAAAGAATGTCGCAGCCGGTGTTGTCCGCAAGTAGAAAAGTCAAATTCACAGGTATTTATGTCCTTTTTTGTTAGAACAATTTTATAAGAAAAATAAGACTCAGAATGGCTGAAAAATAAGATTAATGGCAAGGGTTAAATATTCTTTGTTAGTCTATTTTTTTTTAAATGATTCTTAAGCTCTGTTCCCATTGAAACGTAAAGCTCAAAGGCAAAGCTTTAACACTTTTTAACTCCCTGGTGTTAAGAATAAAATGACATTTGATTTTTAATTCGCTTTTTTATGCGCATGTTTTTGACATTTACTTTTACATTAAAAACCATTTTTGTCACAGGGCACAATTCAAAAAAAACGCTTTGCGCTGGTGTTAAGGGGTGTCAAGGCATGTTTAGTAAGAACCAAGCCTTGTAGATACAACTGCAACTTGGCCGATTTATATTTTTGTTCGAATTTCGAATTCTTAACAGCATGGTCACAAAGTTTTAATAAATAAAAAATGAAATTAATGAAAATTTAAACCCCAAACAGGCAAAACCCGAAAGGAAAATTGACAAATCCCGAGTTTGTTCCGCTCATTTTGTTGCCAGCGCTCCTAAAAAAAGGTGCAAAAAATTTCTTTTTCAATTTTAATTTTGAGATTTAGTCTGATGCCGCCAATTTACATTTATTAGCACCTTAGAACCTAAGATCTTAAACCTTAATCCTGCGAAAGTGATCGCTTTTCAGCTCACATCATTCACTTGTAGCTACTTGTAGCTAATGTAAATTAACATTCCTGCGCATAGATGTTCATGCTAAGAAATGCTGTTTACGGATTGGAGCTTTGCAGTTAATGAGAAAGAATGGGAAAGAGCCAACATGTGGCAAATTTAAGTCATTCTTCAAGTCCAATTTGATCACAGAATTCTCTGAAAAAATTCTCGTCTCATAGAAGGCAGAAGGAGTATTCTAAATTTTTTAATATTTTGAGAGTAGTTTTCGCATGCCGGCCACAACCGATATAACATCTTGATCCAACATACGAACTATTTTAATGAGGTTAATTTTAAGGTTTTTATTTTTGTTCTATTTAATGTTGTGAAATGAATTTAGGTGTTTTGTTGTCTACCACGAGATCATTGTATTCCCGTTTGACGAAAATTTGAAAATCGCTAAATATTTATTAAACAAACTTTCATAAAATATCGTATTTTCCACTAGCGTCAATAAATGGTCAGACGTCTCTGTCAAGCATATTTAAATGTTAGCTAGAAATGTAGTGTCTCCCGTACCTAGTCCTATCTATGTTAAACTTAAAATTCAACACCTCGCATACATACTTTGCGTTACTCCTCTTAGCATTTTAGCTTTACTAAAAATCTGCTTTTACCTTTTTGCTTTTAGATCCAAGTTTTCTTGGGCAACCAAGAAGTTTAAATGGTACAGCTGGACTGAGTCTCAGTGTGCCAGGATGCTCCTTACAAACAGAAGTCAAATTAAATATCCGCGATATGTTTCACTTAAGAAATGGAACTGAAAGAATTAACCTCACAAGCTCCATAGTCAGAAGCTCTAATTTCCCGCGATTTAATTTCAGCAAACTAACCTTTGCGGATGCTGGTTCATACCAATGCGCAATATTTGTGCCTGGATTTATGGAAGCCCCAATTACGTCCTCACCCTTTAACATCACGGTAAAAGGTCAGTAGCATTTTTTATAGTGATTCGCCATTATGTAATGCGTGGTGGAGACTAGTATCAAATAAACCAAGAATCTACCCAAATACTGATGACAAAACTTAAATTTTACCCTCACTATTATATTATTACATATGAAAGTTATCTCCAATATTAAATATCTGTCTTGTTCAATGTCGCATAAGAATCTGTTAATGAGCGAAACATTGCTTCGTCAGGGTTGACAAAAAGAATGACATGAAATATGCAGAAAAAAATTACGCAACGTTAACGCTCGTTCGAAAGCGTTTTTAGTTATGAAAAGGAGTTGTATCAGTTAAAAAAAGTCAGCAAAGATGGTTGGTAAGATTCTTATCGGCAAAAAAACATAGAAAATAAATAAAATACTCACCGAGCCAAAATTTGTTTTTGGTTTTTTAACGATAAAGAAATGAACGAATTAAGATAATTTCACACCTGCCTTCCTATGTGTTAGTTGCATCAGCATTTAGAAAGAAATATAAGCTGCCCATGAGGAGGATATAAGCTGCCCATGTGGAGGATATAAGCTGCTCATAAGGAGGATATAAGCTGTCCATGAGGAGGATGTAAGCTTTCTGTTTAAACGAAATTTTAGCATGTAAATGGACTAGAATTTTTTCTGAAAAATATGTCCTCTTTCTTCTGCAGTCAAAAAAATTACTAAAGAAAATTGTAGCTAGAAGGTGTGTTTAAGGATTATCCATTTGTATAAAAATCTCCCTTTCCTTTGAAAAATTGAGACACAACGTTTACAGTCCCAATTAAACTCAAATTTATAGGCGTAGCGTATAAAAATTAACTATTGACACGACCTAGAGAGATACAGAAGAATTGCAGTTGTGCATTATGATTTAAAACGAAATATTTTTGTTGCACAACAACGAACATATCTTTAACATTTGCGAAATCATTCCGATGGTAAAAATATTACAGTATTGACTTCACTCAAGAAATTGTCATCTATTTTGTTGTTTAGAATTGAATGTAACCCTCGATGGTAATCTAAAACTTCTATTGAGAGACAATGGAATATATATTTTGGAAGGATGCTCTTTTAGAGCAAAGAAGAAATTAAACAATTATGCCTACATCTTATATAATGGCAACATACGTAGAAATCTTACAATAACGTCATCAGGAAACAAACATACATTTACTGGATACACCATCAATAATTATGAACAAGCAGGCTCCTATCAGTGCATAATCTATGATCCTTCGGCGATGAAAGCGCCTCTTAAATCCAATATAGTGTCCACGAACTTTACAGGTGTGAAATACTTATTTAGTTGATAACTATTAATACATATGTAAATGTATTTAAATATTTTTGTTTTTAGAACCTCTCTAAGACATCACTCCTTCGTTTAGATATTAGGGAATTCACGAAACAAAATCGAAATCTATCTACAAAAATTGATTGCAAAAAATCAAACGAAAGCGACACCGTCAAATTTACTAAATTTTATATGTACTAAATGTACCTCTTCTAAATTCTTACTTTCTACCAAACAGTTACTGACGAAAAACAAGCAGTAGAAAGGACATAACAGGAAAACTTAAAAAGAACGAATCTTTTAAGGGAGAGGGGAGGGGGAGGGTTAGGAGTGTTTTATCATACACTTACGACTTGCTCTAACTACGTTTCGCGCGATGATGCAAGTACACAAATTTGGATTTCTCAGGGTTGCAAAAATTACAATGAATAAGTTAACTCAATGTTAACTTTCTTGCTTTTTTAGTTCCTAAATTCACAAGTAATCCACAACCGGAAAGAATTCCTACATTTGCTGGAGAATCTATGCGCATTATTGGATGTGGCATAGAGACTGATTTGCCTCTAAATGGAAGTCAATTATATTGGAAAAAAATTTACAATCGAAGTACCACAAGATTACCAGCACCGATACATTCTAGAGTGATGCCAAGTTTTTCTACCATTAAAGCTAAGCTGACAGATCAAGGGACATACCAGTGTGCATTATTTATTAAAAGTCTGATGTCATCACCAGTACTCTCCGAATTAACAATTACGGTTTCTTTGACAGGTAAATATTTGTAATATATTCCCTTTTGTAGGGGTGTAAGAAGTTATGAATAATGTTTCTATTATAAACTAGTTTCCATAACTCTTCTTTTTTTGAAGTTAAATGTGTGAATTTTGCAAACAGACGTGTTCGTTTACCCATCGATTTCATATTTATGCACACCAATAAAATTGGTCACTGCTACATGTTGTCATACCGTTGATTTATAATAGGTACCATAAAATATACCTTGAATTTGTTGTAAGATTTGTTAACACATCTCGGTAGACATCCAGTGCCACTACTTACCGTTTGTAGCCTGCAATGGTAAAACATTAATTTTAGGTCTCGGATAAACATTCCTAGATTTTTCTCTGTAGTAAAAAATTTATACAATAATTTATCAAATTTGTTTTTGGATGTACTTGTTCAATAAAAGGATAAAAAACACACTTCTAAGTATCGTTTCATTGTGAATTTACGCCCTACAGTATAAAATAGACTGAAATGTCTATTTTATAACTATCACCCTAAAACATATAATACAACAGAAGGTAGCCGTTTAGGACTTCATCTGCCTTAATGAAACTCAATATCCCTTTTTCTGCTCAGACATATTAAGTGCTTTGTAGTTTGAAGCTCTCACTTCTTTATAAATTATTTACATAACTAGTCACGTGACAATAATATGTTGGTAGTCGTTGGTCATCTACTTTGCTTAGAGTGCATTTATTAGTTGTGAAGTTAGATGTATGTATTTCGTTTTGTTAAAAATTAGGAACAACATTTTAACTTTTCTGGTATTGTTTTAGCTTTGAATGCTCGATTTTTGACACAGCCAAAGATCGATCACACGAAAGGTCTTCCTGTCGTATATGGTTGTAGCTACCATTCACAAAGGAATCTAGCAAGTGCTCTTTACTACCGGTTAAACGAAACAACCCGGATTACCGTAATCCCTACTAATCCTGAGGAAGAGAAATTTTCTGACAAAGGTTTCGATAGAACAAGACAATTTTCAACAACTGGTGACAATCTGACATACAACTTTCCAAACTTGACTATTGGTGATTACAGGTCAATTGGGAAATATGAGTGTTATATTTTTGATCCTGATACAATGAGGAAAGAAGTAATTTCAACTCCTACCGCTATGGTAACGCTTCCAGGTAAATAAAGTGGTTTTCTGGAGAGTAGATCTCATTGTACAATTATTGTTTTCTGGAGAAACTTTAACTGTTTACTTAACCAGGAAAGTTACCTACGATAATTATAGGTGAAATGCGGATCCAGGATCCCGGGACTATATAGGGTGGAAACATTTAGGATAAATTTCTTTAAGGTGGCAGCGGCCTTTTTAAAATTTGAAAAAAAATTTTTTTACATAAATTAGATACTGACATTTCAAAGAATTTTCTGCTATAACGATCCTGTTATGACTTTTAGCTATAATATTATTATCTTTCCCCAAAAATATTCAGCCTCAACAATTCCTCTTTAAACTAAAACGTCTACTAAAAAATATAAGAATTCTCCCGAATTTATAAAATTATACAGAAAAAAGGACGTAATTATTCCAGAGAAAAGTTAATAAAAACCAGAATGGTGCATAACAAATTTTACGGCGATCCTTGTTGTAGTGGATAAGCTCCAAATTTCAGCCACATTTTTGATTTTCTTTGAAAATTTGATAAATCATTCTTCTTTCAATATCGGTTGATGCAATAGTGTAGACGAAAGTCTAATTTTAATATAAAAGAGTTAAAAAACTCCCACACATCTTTTCAACACGGTTAACCCACAACTCACTTTAAAACAGAAGGAGAAAAATCCTCAGACCTCTTAGAATCCTCAGACCTCTTAGAATCTAAGAGGTCTGAAAAGTTGGAGCTAGCTAGAGATTATAAATTTAATTCGCCATATTATTCCTTGTGCAAAAGACATTTAGGCGATCACCAATCCATGTGATGACTTTCGTTCAAACTGTGAAGGTTAGAGCTGTCTCTCAGAAACCCGGTTCCCACTTTTATCCTATGGCGCCTATAACTGCAATGTGTCATAAAATTCATGCTCCAACATTGTGCTTCTAGAATACAATTTTTTTTGCACATGCATATTGTCTTTTAGCACCAACTTTTCACAAAGCACCTGAATATATTGGAAGACCACCCAAGAAAGTTGGCGATGGTCTCAGAGTGGGAGCATGTGAATTCTCATCAGTATCCAAATCTATACCAATATCTCGTATCTATTGGTTAAAGGACGGTTTTCAAAGAATCGATTTAGGAGATATCAAGCGAGTCCAACATGCCACGGGCTCAGTGTATATGTTTCCTTCACGCGATTACGAAATATCTGACAACTCAACTCAAGGCTATTTTCAATGTGTTGTTCATATACCAGAGCTGGGAGTCGAAGTCAAATCACAGAAAATAAATGTTCAATTTGAAGGTATGATTATGAGTTGTATTACAGGTTGAACTTTTTGCAAAACGAAATTGATTATACATGAAGTGTTATTTTTTAAATCCACTTATTCTGTTTCCACAGTGAAAAAAAAAATCGACATACTTTCAATGACTGTTGCTAGAACGAAGAAGAAAATAGTTATTTCTCACAGAAGTACATATGTCTCAACTTGCCATCTAATTCGGGTTGTTATTTTCTAACTTGCATACGCTTTTTGATAATCGAAAAAGGTCATTAAAACCATAAATCTAAAATTTGCTCAACAATTAGTAAATTTGATAACATCAAACGAAACACCAAATAAATTTGTTCTTGCCGAAACAGCTACTTAAGACAAATCGCCCATTTAATGCTTTTATTTTGTTTTTCTAAAAGCAAAGAAATTTTTACATTTACTTGCTTATGATGGCAAAATTAGGCAGTAAATTAATGTTGGTATTAATTACTCAAGTATTTGTTTCTTATTTAATAGTTGCTTATACAAAAAGAATACTATGCAGCAGATTCAGTCTGTCTTGACTTTTCAACCAATGATGTTTTTGGTACATTTGCAAGGCAGTTATACAAATAATTTCCCAGGATGGAAAGGGTCATTGTCTACTTTGATTTCATGTTGGGAAATGTAATGAATACCCTAAAGGAATTCTTGTTCATTTTAGATGTTTCCGATACACGAGTTGTAGTAAGAATCGATCAAACATTCACTCCAGCACTTTTGAATTCATCATCACTTGAATATGTAGCATTGAAAAAGAAAGTTGAGTCACAGGTAAAATGTTTAATTACAATTTCCTGGAGAAAAAAATTCTTGTTAAACTGCTTAAGGATAGCTTAAAAATTGTAAAAGATATATTGTACAGATGTAACCACAATGTACAATATATTGTGACTTCCAAGGACCCAAGACCATCTAAATATACTTATTCTTTTTTCTGAATTCCAAAAAATACCTTAAGGGAAGAAATATATGCGACCAGAAATTTTCGCGCAATATATTTTCTCTAATCAAGAGTCCGAAAATTGCGAATTTTGCGGAGGAAATTTTCGCGAGTTGAAACTTAATGGCTTATTTCGCGAAAGAATTTTCGTGAATCGATGTTGTAAGAAAAATACATTATTATTCTAAAGTAGATCAGAAAGCTGTTATTATAATTAATTTTCCCAAATAAACGTTTTTAATTTTTTTTCGCTCAAGAAATTACTATTGGTAAATTTTGTGGAATTCATTTTTGCGAAATAAATATTAGAAATAAATATTACCAAGTTTTTTTTCAACATTATTACATTTACTTATTAGGTCAGAGTTGCACTTCAAAATTTGGGAGCTACCAGCAATAAACAAATTGTTGAAGTTATCGGATTCAGGTTTACTATACATTTGTCATTGCTTGTTTCCCTCTTTGGTGTTTTCATCTTTCTTTTGATTAAATGAATCGTTTTATTCCGTCCACTTTATACTATAATTATACTTTCTTCAAAATTAAATGGATAAAAGCTTTTTGCACACCTTATAAATTTTGTATTTATCGATACGGGTTATACATTGGGTTAGAAAACGTTAATCAGGAAAAGTGACATGTACCCATACTGGCAAAGACAGGACTATTAGGCTTACTTTAGGATGAAGGGAGTCATTTTTAGCCACGGGGATACTTGCACCAATTGGCAGTATCAAACTTACTTGAAGCAACTATTTTGAACCTACAGGTGTCGGCTATTTCTTACTACCCATAAAACAAAATGATATCTGGTTGTAAAGTTGAGTTTTTGTCTCGCGTGTTTTCATTCCCCCCTTTTCTTTCACCATCATTTTTCTACTGCGAGGTTCAATTCCATGATATTACCACTTGATTAGGAGTTACTTACTTGCTAAAATGTATTTGGTTTAGGACAGTCAAAAAAATTTATAAGTCGCCGGTAAAATTAGTTTTCTGTTTTATCTCCTTCGTTGCACATATGATGTCGAGGTTTTTGAGTTAAATGTAATTAAAAAATGTTTTTGTTTTTTCAGCAAAGGAAGTGTCAATGCTGTTACTAAAGTACGCTTCGTTAAAATTTCAAGCACAACAAGACTGAATTACTGTGATTCATTGAAAGGTTTAGTAGTGGAGCCATCCAAAGATTTAAATGTATTGTCAGTAAAAGTAAACAGTCTAGGTATGTTCTAAAAAATTGTTTAATCTAAAGCCAGTAGGCACATATAGCGAAGAGACTAAATCTTACAATGTATTTTTCGAAATATCATTTCAAATCATTGTTTACCCATGGAATTTATTAAATTTTCGCTATTAATACAGATTGCTGTTTTGAGAATGAAACAGGAGAAGATTCTTTCAAAGGTGTGTATCATTACAACAAAACTCTTGTCAATAACACTGATTCGCAGATACAAAAACAATGTCGTTACTCGACTACTAGGAAGAGTTATCGCGTTTGCAAGAGAGACTTGGAGCTAGGTCCCCAATGGTCTGATGTTGATTTGCGTAAATGCTTAGCTAAGGAAGTTACAACGCAAAACTTAGAAATTTTGAGTCAGGTGAGTCATCTAATCTTTGTGGCAGTAAGTTTAATACTTGTAGTTTGATGGATTGAAGTCAAATAATTTTATTCTAACTTTTTGTTAGCCAATCCTTTTTCTCAGTATTAGAAGATTTCAACGTCAATTTTGTTATAAAAAAATGTTAAATTTATTAATCAATTTACTTGCACTAAATACAATATTATGAATGTTCGATAACTGGTTCTACAACTATTGGAATTTCGAGCCTAAATGCCTAATAATTTAAGAATTTAAGAATTTGAGAATTTCAGAATTTGAGAATTATTTTTGTTGTTGTTGCTGCTTAATTAAAAAAAACTTTTGAGCGAAGAAAAATTTGCGACTTCGCAGTTACAATCGCAAAGCATGGAAAAGTAAAACATTACTGTCATAAATTCTACACCATTCTCCTATGATACCAGTTTCATAATAACTATTAATAAAACGTGTTTGTATTCTGCGGAAATTAATTATTAAAATTTATTTATTTCAAACACCTGTCAAATCTTGTGTTTTTTTTTAATCGGCTTCTGCACGCTTTAATTAGTTGAAACGATTTTTATGATTTTTATTGATGTTCAGGTGGCTGTATGCAATGTTACAATTACTACAAATTGCTCGAGTGTTGACGAAGTTGCAGCAAACTTAAGTGCAATTGTATCTAATGGCTCAGTGATTACCACGCAACAGGATGTTACCTACATTGCCAATACCATCAAAAATCTTGTTAACAACATTCAAAATGCACTAAACACCGAAGTAAGTCATTCATTAATAATCAAAATCTTTTTCGCAATAATTTTCATTTCATTTCGATTCGCCGATCTCGTTTTTAGTGGAAATTCACCTTAAGTTTGCTCTTAACTTGTTTCTGCATATCAAATATTCATACCATCTTTAACTTTGATTTTTCAAATGCATCCAGTCCATCTGAATAACGACGTCAGAGTTTTGTTATTAAGTACATAAATTTATCACCATTCGATTTACTTAAAATTCTTTTTTTCCCACATTTATAGACAGTTAAGTTATTGATACTTCGTCCGCTCATATTTTAGTTACAAAACAAACCTAGAAATATGTTATTTTAAAGACAATTAATTCTGATATATATCACAACCAAATCTCGGTAGAGGTTAAGGGAAATAGCAAAGCACGGTTTTTTTTATTCGTAAATAGTGAGCCAATGACATAAATTTTTAGGATTTACGTACAGGGCACATTGGTTACACTCTAAGCGCAAGAAATGTACACATAAAATTTGGTACTTATTACAAAAATACCACTGGTTTTGTTTACAAAAGATAACGGCCCCGACGTTGTTTGATGTTGTTCTTACAGGTAGCTTAGCTACCCTATTCGTTGATTCGGTTTGAAGTCAAAACAATTTTTTTGGAGGTGAAAAGTTTCCGTCTTTTAGGTGAAGAGAGTGGAGAGCTAGACACATTTTGGAGTTTTAAGAACAATGTTAGAACGTTTGAGCAAAGATAATTATTTGCAGCAAAATCTAGATAGCTAAGCATCATTTCCAGACAGATTGTTATTGTGGTTACCATAATTTACTATGTCGTAGTAATTTATTATTATATTATTTGTTTTCTAGATTGCAAATGACATTGTTAAAACAGTGAGTAATGTTCTTGATGCCAATGTTGCCATTGTTGCTAAAGCTCAATTGAATACCAAATCATCTACATCAATTTTAAATGATTTGGATGAATTAGCAAGGAAGCTTGGCAAATTGCTAAAAAGAGGAGGCAAACTCGCGAGCATCAATGCAGATCAGCCAAATGTTGCATTGAATGTTAGATACTTGGAACGTGGTAACATCACGATTTATTCCCAACAAATTAATGAAAACGTTCGAATTTTTATAACTTCAAATACGTCGATTCCGACGAATATATGGTCATCTTTACGCATCCCAGACGTAACGTTTCCCGCCATGAAGGAGGTGTTATTTTCGTACTTCTTCCGACAAAATTCGTTGTTCTTAACTGAAGAGGAAATCTTAAAGAGTATCTATAATCAAAGTAACTTAACACGATTGATCCAAAGTACTATCTTAGCCGGAACTCTTGGCGACAAACATATTACCAATTTGACAAACCCTATCCTATTGAAATTTGATAAAACATATTATGTTAATGAAGAAGGAAAATCTAGTTGTGAGTTTTGGGATTTCACGAAAGGTAGGATGATGTGTATTTTTTTCCTATTTGTTCCTATATCCCAGGTCAAAAAATGTAGCTATTTGAGACTGCAATTATGTCCTTATCCTTTATGCTGGGCTATCGTATTTTTTCTTAATAATCCTTCATTTATAAATACGGCGTTGAATATACAATTAGACGGAAAAGCAACGTTATTTGCGTGAAACATGACATAAAAGTTAGCTGTTTTTTCAGTTTCTTCTATTTTTATTCCCGAAGTACACACCGTTTTTTACTAAACGTAAATAACGCTGATGTATCACATGAATAGGAAGTGTAATTTATAAATCAACAATTTTGTTGACAGGTTCACTTGGAAGTTGGTCATCAGAGGGTTGCAAACGTATAAACGAAAGTGATGATAAATTTATCACATGCGAGTGCACCCATTTAACAAATTTTGCCATTTTATTGGACCCTTCACAAACTTGGTCTAACCCAATCGAATTGCAAATTATAACGTGGATCGGATGTGGTCTATCTTTGGCTGGTTTGTTGTTGACACTTATAACATTTTTAGCATTTCAGTATGTACCTTTTCTCCTATACTCTTTTGCTTTTACTAAACACACAATCGCATAAAATACATTTTATATTTCCCATCTAAAATGTGTATGTTACACTTACATAATTATCTTGCTGTTTGCTTGTTTGTCTGTTTTTTTGGAGATCTTCCGCATAGATTTAATTCGTATTGGAAATATATTCAGCAGTGTAATATGTACTGAAGTCTAGATGATATAGAAATAACATCTGGAAATAAAACAATACTGTATGCTTGTAATTTTTAGAAATTTACGCAAAAAGCTACCTCCAAAGATCTTGATATGCTTATGCTTTTCACTGTTGATCTTGCTGATTGTATTCTTGGCTGGTGTTGAGCAAACCGATTCTGATGGTGGTTGCAAAGCCGTTGCCGTGCTAATACACTACTTCACACTGTCAACTTTTTGTTGGATGGCTGTTGAAGGTCTCAACTTGTATAGATGCTTCGTAAAAATATTTAAGAAAGGGAGCGCAACTAAATTTCTAAAGAAAGCATCACTCTTTGCTTGGGGTATGTATTTGTTAGAGATATACTTACTAAAAGAAAAGGCTTAGAAGATGGAGGACAAGTCGTCATTTTTCACACTTTTAAGGGTGCCTTTTTTAAAATTGAGTATTCTTCTGCAGCAAACAGTTCGAAGTGATGCCACATGTTACACTCTTGCAATTCCTTAGGCTTACCAGCTGTTATCGTTATTGTGACTGCAGCAGCTAAACCAGATAATCTTGGCAATGATGATTTGTAAGTCGGTGCTGTTTATGAAAGATTCTTGATTAGTTATAACTTGAGGAAAAACTTTTATGGTATTAATTTGTTTTGTTATTAGCTGCATCGTGGCGGGTTATTCATTCTATTTTGGTGTCTTGGTACCAGTGGCGACGATTCTTCTTAGTAACTTTATAGTGTTAGGGCTTGTCATGAGAGGCCTATCAACCAATGTTATGAACCGCTCCAACGATAACGAAGAAAATCGAATTTTGCGTCAAGCCCGTGTAGCTTTTGCATGTGCTACCCTTCTTGGATTGACATGGGTGTTTGGTCTTCTAGCAGTTGGTAAAGCAACAACATTCTTTCAATGGTTGTTTTGTATTTTTAACTCGCTTCAAGGCTTCTTCATCTTCTTGTTTTACACCGTAAGAAATACTGATGTAAGGAAAGAATGGGCACGATGTTTAGGAATTTCAATTAAAGGAGATTCGACTCTTTCTACGGGAACTGATAGACATGAAATGGAAAAGCGTGGGGAAGGTTAGTATGGATATATGTCAAGTTTTTTTGTCTGTCAATTTACTGATATAACACTTTAATTTTATTCTGATGAAACTTATTTCATCTACCTTTGTTGCTTGCATATCACTCATTACACAATTACATCTACTAATTGTCAAAGTAACTAACATACAATGCTCTGAATCAGTTCCTGCTGACGTTCCTACAACCTACTAACCTACTAACTCTTTTTGTGTTTATGACATTCTGTTATAGATCATCATAACCTAACGTCGGGCGTCACAGCCACAACGTCAGGATGAAGATATTTGCAACACTTTTTTAGGACAACCAACATCATCTTTACTAAGTACGGGCAAATCAGGATTCTATTCAGTGGAAGGTACTTCTTTGGCTGCTGAAAATGAAGAAATGATACGATTGCAATCATTTCAAATTTAAATAACGTATTAACTATAAACGAGATAAAAAATATTTGTATGAATCCTTTTCCAGCTTTATTAAAGTGCAGAAACTTCGCCTTTTGCATACATAAACTTTTTAGCATAAGCCATATTAAAAGATTTGACGAACGTAAATGTTAGCGTTTGCGAATTCAAAATTCTCCGACAATTCAACAAAGTCTCTTCTCGCGGAGGTTTCTCACGCAACAATACCTACAATCTTTTGGTATTTTGTTCGAATCTCATGTATAGTCAAACGCCTTTGAGAACTAAGTTACGTTTTACTCCCCAGTGTGTAGCAATACACCAGTAATATACCTGTGTTTTGTTATGATGTATATGTATATACAACAACTACTCGTTTTCTTCATAAACTTGTCACTTGCACAATCAGCTATTATATTATTTATTGAATTATACACTCACCTCGATTTTGGTAATTATACTTAAAAATATTTAATGAACAACCTTTTTGTATATTTTGTACGTTCTCCTTTTTACGTTATAATCCTCAAAAAAATATAATACAAAATCCGGAAGATGATCTTTTTTTTCCCATATCCAACAAAATTTTGTTACACCTCGATATTAATTCTGGAGAAGGCTCTTACAAAAAA